>NC_063348.1:1359415-1471624 GCF_021869965.1 Rhincodon typus
CTCTCTTTCCCTCCCTATTTTCCTCACCCACATGCGCCCACCCTCAACCACAGACCCTACCACTCACATCCTCTCCCCAATCCTCCAATTTTCCGCACATTCACCTCCCCCCCGCCCCGCGGTCTCTGACGAGTTTCCGGTTCCGGGCCGTGCGCTCTGGGCCATGATGGCGGACACCAGGAGTCAGTTGTATCTGGGCGCGGGGTTGACGGTGCTATCCCACCCGCTTATGTACGTCAAGCTGCTGATCCAGGTGAGAGAGTCCGGGGAGTGTGTCTGTATGTGAGGGAGAGAAGGAGTGTGATGGTAGGGGGTCATTGATATGTGGTTGTGTGTGTGTCTGTCTGTGTGTAGAGGCAGGAGGCCAGGGCATGTCTGTGTCTGTGAATGGAGGTATGGAGGTAGGGGGAAGTGCGGTTTGGCGGGGGGCGGAGTGGTGGTGGTGGTGATGTGCGATAGAGTGAGAGGAGGGTCTGGTGTTTGTCAGTGTATGTAAGAGAGAGAAGTGGGGGTCCGGGCAATGTATCTTTATGTGTGATAGAGGGAGCAGAGGACTGGGGAATGTGTCTGTCTGTGTGGGAATGGATTGTGTGAGAGGCAGTGATGTGGAGGCCATGGTGGGTGTGAGGGAAGATGTTGAGGGTGTGGATGAGTGGTCTGGCTACGGGGCAGTGGGTAGACGGTGCTCAGTGAGTTTTCTCAGGCATATGGTGTATGGGTGTGTTTGACATTATTGGTTGGCAAAGGATCAATCATACATATGCCATCAGCCATGATTGAATGGCGGTGGAGACTCGATGGGTCGAATGGCCTAATTTCTGCTCCTATGTCTTGTGGTCTTATATAGTTTGAACTGGAAAGTACAGGGAAAGTTTAAGGAAACAATGTTCTATTTACCATTCACAATATACAACAAGTGCTTTGGAGAGCTGTGTGCATCGAAGTTTTTAGAGAGATACGAGAGTGGAGGTAAATTCTTCTAATTGTTGAGCAAACAGACCTAGAAAACCCTAATGGACCTGGGTTGCAACAGCCTCAGGACTTAACAAATGGGTGAATTTTCAATATGCACTTAGAAGCTATGAGTAGTTCCTGGTCAGATGCAAAAGTCACAGCTTGGATCTGACAGTATCACTTTAGCTATCTTTCTCAGTACAATAGTTTGTAAGCCCCTGACAAAATTTCAAATATCAGACCTCCTGATTGTTTCACCTAAATCTATTTTCAAGATTTCCTATTACTGCGTGATTGACAACAATGTGAGCTCGTTGACACAAAACTGAAGGAACTCGTGAGAAAGACGGCCCATTTTACTCTCTTATAATTTGTTGTCTCGATCCAGAGTGTTTTCCCTATTCTTCCAATCACATCTTGTGTATATTAGTGATTAAAGGGATATAGTGGGACTGAAAACATTGAACTGTTGTTGTCTTATTTGACAAATAGAATTGTCTCCAATAATCATGTTTTTGAGTTTATTGAAAAGCCTAGTGAATGCCTGTTTTTATTCTATTTGACATTTGTAGCACTTGGAAGGCTTTCAGTAAGTATCAAAATAAGAGATTAGCATGTAAAATTAAAGTTCATGGGATTGGGGGTAGTGACCTGAATAGAGAACTGGTTGGCAGACTGGAAGCAAAATAGGAATAAACGGAACTGTTTCTGAATGGCAGCTAGTGACTATCAGGGTACAGCAAGGATCAACTATTCACAATATTTATTAATGATAAATAGGTGAGGGAACTAAATGTAATAAATATTTGCATATAACCCAAAGCTGGATGGGAGGGTGAACTCTGACGAGGATGGGCAAGTGCTTCAGTTTTGGACAAGTTGAGTGAGTGGGCATTTGCATTGCAGATGACGTAAAATGTGCTTAAATGTGAGGATATCCGCTTTGGTAGCTGAAACAGGAAGGCAGATTATTATCTGGCAATATATTGGGAAAGACGAAGGTGCAATAAGTCCTGGGTGTCCTTATATACCAGTTGCTGAAGGTAAACATGCAAATGCAGCAGGTGCTAAAGAAGGCAAATGGAACGTTGACTTTCATAGCGAGATGACTTGAGTACAGGGTTAAGGATGTGTTGTATAATTGTACAGGTACTTGATGTGACCACATCTGGAGTATTTTGGTCTCCTTATCTGAGGGAGGAGGTGTAACAGGTTTACCAGACTGATTCCTGAGATGACGGGACTAATGTAGCAAGAGAGACAGGATCACGTAGGAGTAGATTCACTGGAGTTTGGAAGGATGAAGGGGGTTTTCATAGAAACCTATAAAATTCAGAGTTTGAGAGGAGCAATCAGACCTGCTGTATATAAGTCTATGTGACATCAAGCAGTGCTGATAACCCAAGCCAACCGGACAACACTGTTACACTTGAAACACATTCAAGTAACTTTTATTTAGAAGAAGCTGAAAATGGTACAGTGACATAATAATGTTTCTGAGTGAGACCCATACTTAGTATAAAACAGTACCTTCAAATGACTGGCAGTTTCTCTTTCAAAGTCATGAATGTCAGTTTGGATGGTGTAGCTGTGTACTCACTCCCCTGCCAAAGTTGTCTCCTGCCTGTGGCAGATGCAGCAATCCTGTCCGGGTTCACATGAGGTAAGCGGATTTCCAATTCCAAACGTGGCCACAAAATGCCAGAGTATGTGGGAGAATGCCATTAATTCCTTGTGACAGAGATGGCCTGGGTTTAACTGCCTTGTTTGATCCAATCCATGATGGTGGAGGAGTTGGGGAAGATGTCAGGGCAGATGGATTTGTTCTCCTTGCAGAATCTTGTCTTGTAGAAGTAGTGCATGTCGCTGGGTTTTGCCCGGGACAAGCACTCAGCAAAGGCCCTGTCGCATTCACATGACATCCTGGTGCACACGGTCTGGCCCTTGCACTCCGTCTGTGCCCTTTTGCATGTGAAATTGTACATACTCCACTTAACCTGGCTGTGACAGCCCAGTATCACCCTGGTGTGGTAGTAGCAGCAGTCATGGAGAAAACAGCACTGGTCCACCGGGTCAACAGGCCTACTTGAGCCCCCTGTCCCACAATAGCAGCCATAGTTGTGGAGCTTGAGGAGGGAGATTCCCAATTTGGAGCGGTAACACCACAGAGTCATGGCCATGTCGACGAGGCCTCGCCGCTGTCGGATTGCATCAGGACGCAGTTCAGCTTGGGGGCACAGGCATAACCAGATGATTGCAAGTAGAACCATCACTAAGAGTCTGCTCATCCTCATCCTCATCCTCCTCATGTTCTCCTGACTGTTGCTACTCTGTGTTGTCCTGGTTTATATCAAGCCCTGTATTTCTTCCCTCCCTTTCCTGGCATCATGTGATCCCTGGCCCATCCCCCATCTCATGGTGGTGCTTAAGTTTCATTTTTGATGGCTGTGCTTCCCAAGGAATTTGGTTCTAAATATTCATTTTAGCAGGACTGTTCCAAGTACGGACAAAAAGACAGTTTCTTTTTTGCTTTGGATGAAAGGATTTTAAAAAAGGATGATTGGTAGGTATGGCTGTATCTAAAATTGGTTGCAGGCAGTGTTTAGACAAATGTAGTGAATGTTTCCTGTTCTATCAAAATGCACTCAGTCTCTATATCTTCCATTGCTACCGTCCCTTGCTGTTCATTATTATCTGATTAAAAGATTAACATTTTTTAATCAGGATTAGAGTTTTGTGTCTTAATAACTGGCAGTGTCTGTCATAGATTCATAGACACAAACAGCGCAGAAAAGGCCCTTTGGCCCATCGAGTCTGCACCAACATAACTACCACTAAAAGTGCACTAATCCCAACTTCCTGCACTTGTCCCATATCTAAATGATATGATATCCGAATGATATTTGAAGTGCTCATCCAAATATTTTTTAAAGGTTGTAAGGTTTCCAGCCTCCATTACCTTCCTAGGCAGTGCATTCCAGATTCCCACCACCCACTGAGTGAAAATGTTTTCTCACCAAATTCCCACTGAATTTCTTGCCCCTTCCCTGAAAACTATGCCATCTCATGATTGACCCCTCAACCAAGGGGAACAGCTGCTCTCTATTCACCCTGTCCATACCCTCAATCATGCCCCTCCGCCTTCTTTGCTCTAAAGAAAACAATCCCAGCCTATGTAGTCTCTCCTAGCTCGGTTTCTCCATCCCAAGCAACATTTTGGTGAACCTCCTCTATACTCCCTCTAGTGCTATCACATATTTCCTGTAATGAGTTGATCAGAGCTACACACAGTACTCCAGTTGTAGCCTGACCAGTGTAGTGTACAACTCCAACATTACCTCCTTCTCTCATACTCTATGCCATGACTGATGAAACCAAGTGTCCCAAATGCCTGCTTAAGGAAGGGTCACCGGACCCGAAACATTAACTCTGTTTTTTCCTTCTCAGATGCTGCCACACCTGCTGAGCTTTTCCAGCAACTTTGTTTTTGTACCTGCTTAACTATCCAATTCATGTGCTTTGCTGACTTCAGGGATCTGTGAATAACTACGCCAAGATCCCTCTGTTCCTCAAAGCTATCCAGTGTCCTGCCATTCGTTAAATACTCCCTCCTCTTGTTTCTGCTTCCAAAGTGCATCACCTCATCCACTCAATCAAACAACCTTTGTGTCCTGTTGCTATGCCAAGTTTCCCTCAATTCCGTGTGCTTTGACTTTCTCTTAGTCTCCCATATGGGACCTTGTCTAAAGCTTTGCTAAAGTCCATATAAACTACATCAACTGAACTTCCACACACTTGATCAAATTTTCAAAAAAAATTCCAACATATTTGTTAGGCATGACCTCCCTCTGACAAAGCCATGCTGACTATCCCTAATTATCCCATGCCTTTTCAAGTGGGTATTAATTCACTCCTTCAGAATTTTATCCACTGACATGAGACTACCAGTCTGTAATTTCCTGGTTCATCTCTACCACCCCTTTTTAAAAAGTGGAATTATATTAGCTGTCCTCCAGTCCCCCAGCACTTCCCCTGTGGCCACAGAGGAATTAAACATCTGTGTCGGAGCCCCTGCAATTTCCCGTCTCGCCTCCCACAGCAGCCTGCGATGCTGTTCTTCCGAGCCAGGGGTTTTGTCTGTTTTTAAGCTCGATGGAGCCTCCAATACATCCCCATTTCCTATGTCAAGCTGTGCGAGTTCCTCACACTCCCTTTTCCTGAATTCCGTACCTACCTTCTCCTTTACCAGAGTGAAGACAAAGAGAGGTATTCATTCAACACCTTTCCAATATCCTGCGGCTTTACACACAGGTTGCTCCCTTGGTCTCTAATGGGCTCTACTCTTTTCCTGGTTGACCTCTTCCTTTTAATGTATTTATAAAATATTTTAGCATTCTCCCTAATCCTGTTCGCAAGTCGTTTCTCATGCCCCCTTTTTGCTCTTCTAATCGCTTTCATAAGTTCCCTCCTGCACTTTCTGTATTCTTCTAGGGCCGCAGCTGAATTGTTCCCTTTGGACTTGCTAAATCCCCTTGTCCTCTTCCTCATCCAGTCCTCAGTTGTTCTAGATATCCAGGGTTCTCTGAACTTATTGCTCCAACATTTCCCTCTAAAGTTACATGTTGGACCTGAACTTTCTCCAGGTCGTTTTTGAATGTCCCCCATTGCTCTGCTGTAGACTTATCCCCGCAAGGAGCTACTACAAGGCCAATCTACTGTGGCCAGATCCTGCTTTATTTTAATAAAATCTGTCTTCTCCTAATTCAAAGCCATCCTTTGCAGGCCATCTTTTTCCTTGTCCATAACAAATTGAACTGTACCAAGCTATGATTGCTATCGCCTAACTGTTTCCTGCAGCCACATCGAACACTTGTCTGGCTTCTTTCCCCAGAATCAGATCCAGCACTGCACCTACCCATGTTGAGCCTTCTGTGTATTGAAACAAAAAATTCCCCTGGATATATCTCAAGAAATCCACTCCCTGTAAACCAAATATCCCAAGTTTTGTTGGGAAAGTTGAAATCCTCCAGTATAATTACCCAATTATTACTCTTACATACCTCTGTGAACTGTCTACATATTTGCTCCTCTTTTTCCCCACTGACTCTTTGGGGGCCTGTAATACATTCCCAGTAACATAGATGCCCTCTTAACATTCCTAAGTTCTACCCACAAAGTCTCATTTAAGGACCCTTCCAGGATAGCATCTCCTTATTGCAGTAATTGACTCCTTAATAGTGGTACAACACCACCGTTCTTGCATCTTCCTCTGACTCTCATGTCTTTCACGGTAAGACAGTGATTTTGGGGCTAGCCACTGGTAAGTCCTTCGTTTCTCTAATGTCTCTTTAATGGCAGATCACCACATCAACTTCAACTGTTTTCAGCCTTCTGTAACTGCACCTCTGAATCACCTGCTACAGAGGAGTCATCTCCCCTTCGAAGTGTAATCTGCACCCTTCTCTCCACTCTTCGTTGAAGGAGTGAATGTCCTCAGTACAGCACCTCCCCATGTCACCATTGAGGATTTATTTAATGTTAGGGGTGAAACCACAGGAGCCTCAAGTGTAATTTAAGAAAATGTTGATGCAAGTAAATGTGTCCACAGAGCCACACCAGGCTTGGCTTCACTATAGTTAGAAAGTTGCAACTTTTTCTCAGTATGGTGATTTTCATTACCCTGAAAAACAAAAATGAGCTGAAGGGCAATGAAAAGAGATTTAACGATGAGGTGAAAGAGTGCTTTTGCCCCCACGTGGAAGAGAAACCAGTGTGCTCTTGTCAGAATTTGTACCACAATCAGTTCCACAACAAACTTAACCCCATATCTTCAGACTTGTTATGCTCTTGGTGAAGTAGCTAAGCTTCTTAAATTACTCATAAGACAACCTCACATCTTGTGACGGATTGTAAAACATCACACTGCTAGACCGTTTTGTACAGGCTAAGCTATGATTTGGATTTCTTTTCAAATAAGATGATTCACATAAGCAAACCCAGAAGCCAAAAATTATATAACCCAACTTGTAATTTACATGGTGTACAAAATATGGCATTGGGTTGCATCAGCGGTTTTTCCATTTTCCCCTTCATACCTGAGTGCTGCTTATGAATCTCGATCCAGATCCTATCTGCGACCACACCAGGAGCTGGCATTCAAACAATATTGGTGGCTGCAAGGACAAAGGAAATTTCACCCAGGCGCTTTGAACACATTTTCATCTTTAACGCTTTTGGAAAATGAGGAAAACGTTACCTGTTATTGGTCAGATGTATGTAATTTTGCACAACTTTACACTATGATTTCTGTCTACTCTGAATTCTGCAAAAACCATGGCCATTTCAGCAGGCATTAAGAACTTGAAGGCCGATATTTAATCATTTCATTCAGATATTGAAACTTAGTCCTTAATTCAGCTACTACATTGAAACCATTAAACTGGTTATGGGTTAAAATTAATTCACTAAGATCATGCAAAAGGTTTGTACATTAACCCATTTCCCTAAAAGTTGCACCCGGAGAATTGTAGGAACAGTTGGAGGCCATTCTCTCTCTTGAGCTTGCTCTGACATTTATTACCTTAACCCTCAATAGCCTCACCCAACAAAAATCTTATTAACTTCATTTTTTGTCTGTTTTGATTGACAGATTCTTATCGCCAGCTTGTAGTGGAATGTAGTTTTCCATTGCCCGCCCAGCTTCTGGCTGAGCCAATGAGGATCAGGTTTTTCTCATGCCTCCTGCCAGGTTACTGGCTCTCAGTTGGCCAGTGGGGCACCTCAGTGGGTCTTGGCAATAAAATGTCAGGGGCACACAAACCCACCCATAGCCAAATCACTGTCAAGTGACTGTCCACACAGCACCAAGACATTTGGGAGGCAATGTGCACCATCCCTACTGTTCAGTCAAGCTGATGCTGCCTGTCCAACGCCATGCTGGCAGAATTCAGAATGGGCCACTTGGCACAGAGAGAAGGTGCTGGCTCTGGATAATATCCAGTCACTGACCTGCAGGTGGTAACTGTTTATGCTGGATTCTAGGAACAAGCAGTTGAGGTTAAAGGGAGACAATGCGCAGGCTGTAATTAGAGGTCCAGTAGGAGCCAGACCCAACGCCAGAAGCAATGCTTGGCCCCGGGTGGGACCTGCACTTGGTTAAAAGCACTGCACAAAGTAATTATGGGGGAGGAAAGTAAGTGTCAGTCTTTGCACATTGTGACTGGGCTATTTTAAGCCACTGTGTGTTTGTCAGAGTGTCTCTCTCAGTTCGATAGCAGCAGTCACAAACCTGGCTCAGCACCCTCTCTGCTATTAGTGGTTCCACAAGTCTGAAAGATAGAGGCTGGCTTTCCCTTGTGTCTTGTTTCAATACTTTTAAGGTATTCAATACTTTACCATTCAAAAGTTATCATTCAATATAGAAAACAGGGCAGCCCATTTCTACACAACAAGATCCCCAAAAACGCAGCATTACAATGACCAGGTGTTTAGTTTTTCTGCCATTCACACCAACCTCTAACTCTATTTTGTTTTGTCCCATTTCTACTTCCATCAGTTCTTCCCACCAACTGTTTTGACATTTAGTGTCTCCCATCTCCTGCCCTTTCACTGGCCTTCCCTTCCAGATTTCCCTAGTTCTGACGAAGGGTCACTGATGTGAAATGTGGATTCTTTCTCTTCTCTCCTGCAAAGATGCCAGCTGAATTGCTAATGGGTTCCAGCACTTTATTTCCTTTTAGATTTTCATTACCTGCAGTATTTTGCTTTCTTTGTTTTCCTGTAGCTTCTCATTGAGGGATTATTACTGGTTGTAAGGTGGGGAGAAACTCAACATCCCATTGATATCTGTCACAGAGTCGGCTGTGCCATTTGGAGGGTGGGCTGCTCGTCAGGGTAACTGCCTTCAATTTGATGTTCTCCCTTTAAATTGATTTTGTAATCCAAGTTGCTGAAATTATTTATCTGCCTACCCTAGGTCGGTCATGAGCCCATTGCACCAGTGATGGGTCGAAACATCTTCAGACGACCAGTTCTCCAGCTGCCCGGACTCTTTACATATGGTGCGTACAAAAATGATGCAGATCAATGTTTGTTCCTGAGATTGCTGTCTATCAGTGGCCATGTACACTCAGCTAACACGTTCTTCACCGTAGAGTCACTGCATTCATGTTATGCTGTAGCACTGCTTTGGAGTGCTTGACGGGCAAAGGGAGCATTACTCTGTATCTAACCCCCTGGTGTCCCTGTCCCGGTGGTGTTTGGAGACTGTGTTGAGGGAGCTTTGCAGTTTTGCCTTTAGGTTAAAAAAGTAGAGCAGGCATTTCTTTTAGTTTGAAAGAGTATAGGTAGCTTTAATTTAACACTCTGCTGTCTCTGTTCTGGGAGTGTTTGATGGAGATATTGTTGAGGAAGCTCTCCTTTCAATTTAAAAGAGTAGAGAGATCTTTACTCTGTATGTAAGTCACTCTTGCCACTGTCAATGGTGAAGAGAGTGAATGTTGAACGTAGAACAGTATAGCACATGAACAGGCCCTTCAGCTCACCATGTCTGTGCTGACCATGATGCCATTCTTCACTAATCCCATCTGCCTGCACATGGTCCGTATCCCTCTCTTTTTGCCAGTTCATGTTTCTGCCTCTTAAACGTTGCTATCGTATCTGCTTCTACCACCTCCCCGTCAGCTTGCTTCAGGCACCTATTACCCTTTGTGTAAAAAAAAAAACACATTCCTCACAACTCCTTTAGACTTTTCTGCTTCTCACCTTAGTATGTGATAGTTTCACCCTGAGAAAAAGACTCTGACTATCCACACCTCTCATAATATTACATATTTCTGTCAGGTCGCCCTCCAGTCTCCAACACTCTAGTGAAAATAATCCAAGTTTGTCCTACCTCTCCTTGTAGCTAATGTATTCCAATTCTGGCAACAGCCTGATAGAGCTGTTTTGCACCCTATCCAAAACTTCCTTTCTATACTATGGTGACCAGAACTTCATGCAATACTCCAAATGTGGCCTGACTAAAGTTTTACACAGCTGTAACATGATTTGTCAACTTTTACACTCAGTGTCCTGAATGATGAAGACAGGCATGCCGTATGTCTTCCTTACCATTTGTGTTGCCACATTCAGGGAGCTATGGAATTTATCTGAAGATCCAGCCGTATGTTAATGCCTCTTAGGGTCCTGCCGTTTCTTATCTACTTTCCTCTTGCATTTGACCTCCCAAAATGTATTACCTCACACTTGTCTGGATTAAACTCTATCTACCATTTCTCGCCCATCTTTCCAACTTGTGCAGAGGGTGTTTTATGTATGGAACAAGCTGCCGGAGGTGGTGGTGGAGGCGGAGGCGGGTACGATTACAAGATATAAAAGCCATTTGAAAGCATGCATGAATAGGAAAAATTTAGAGATATATGGTCCAAATGCTGGCAAATAGAACTAGATTACTTTAGAACATCTGGTTAGGATGGATGTGTTGGACTGAGGGGTCTGTTTCGTGCTGTATAACTCTGACTCTTTGACTCTATGGTCTATATCCTGCTGTATCCTTTGATAACCTGCTTCATTATCCTCAACTCCATCAATTTTCTTGTCATCTGCAACCTTACTAATCAGACCATTTACATTTTCATCCAAATCATTTATATACATTACAAACAACAGAGGTCCCAACACTGATCCTTGCAGAACAACGTAGTCATGTACCTCTAGTCAGAAAACGCCCCTCCACAACTACCCTCTGTCTTCTGTGCCCAAGCCAATTTTGTGTCTAACTTGCCAACTCACTAGGGATTCCTTGCAATTTGATCTTCTGGACCAGGATATCTTTATGCTTTAGTAAAGTCCGTGTAGACAATGTCCACTGCCCTACCCTTATGAATCTCAAAAAAAGTCAATCAAGTTTGTGAGACAAGACCTCCCAACACAAAGCCATGCTGACTATCCCTAATAAGTCCATTCTTCTCAAAATGCAAGTAAATCCTGTCCCTAGGAATCTTCTCCAATAATTTCCCTGCTGCTGGTGTAAGGCTCATTGACCTATTATTTCCTGCATTGTTCCTGTTGCCTTTCTTGAACAAAGGAACAACATTGGCTCTTCTCCTGTCTCCTGGGATATTGGCTGTGGCTAAAGAGGTTACAAAGACATCTGTTAAGGCCTCAGCCATCTCCTCTGTTGCCTCCTTCAGTATCCTGGGATACATTCCATCAGGCTCTGGGGTCTTATCTACCTTGATGTTTTTCAAGACACCCAACCTCACATCCTTCTTAATATCAACATGCCCCAGAATAACAGCATATCCCTCCCTAATTTAACATCATCTATGTCCTCCTCCTTGGTCATTACCAATGCAAAGTATTAATTAATAAGCTCACCACTTCCTCTTGCTCCATGCAAATATTCCCTCCTTTCCCTAGCTACCCTCTTGCTTCTGATATACATATAAAATATCTTGGTATTCTCCTTAATTCTACGTGTCAAGACATTTAATGGCCCCTCCTAGCCCTCATGATTTCTTGCTTAAGTTCTTTTCTGCTTCCTTTATACCCTTCAAGAGCCTTAGCTGATTTCAGTTTCCTAAACCATACATATGCTTCCTTTTTCTTTATGACTAACCTTTCAACATCTCTTGTCATCCAAGGTTCCAGAACCTTGCCACCTTTATCTTTCATCCTCACAGGAACATGCTGGTCCTGAATTCTGATCAACTGGCCTTTAAAAGATTCTGATATGTCAGTTGTGGATTTACTCTCAAATCACCGCCACCCGCCCCCCCCAGTCTAATTTCTCCAATCTAATCTAATTGAAGGTAGTGTGTAGAGTTCCAGTCAAAGTGAGCGGCTTTGTCCTGGATGTTCTTGGTGCTATTGAATGTCAACGGGCAATATTAATATTCTCTATTGTTGGAGATGGTCATTGACTGACACTTGTATGACACAAACGTTACTTGCCACTTCTCAGCCTGTGCCTGGAAATTGATGGAGGGAAGGTCATTGATGAAGCGATGGTTGGACCCAGGACACTATGGCAGTGTTTTACTAGTATTTGTTCATTTCACTGTTCCTGTATTTGAGAAGATCAAACTTGATGAATTTGATACTTTCTGCTGTTTGTCTTGCAGCCAAGCACATTGTGAGCATCGATGGAAAGTGGGGTCTGTTTAAAGGCCTAACACCTCGCTTGTGTGCAGGAACCATTGGGACCATTGTACATGGCAAAGTACTGCAGGTAGCTGCTGTTGTTCATGGTGTTATGAATGATCACGCAATGAGACACTGGGCTGGTGGGGAAAGAGATGTGGTGATTGTGCTCCCGTCTCAGGACACTTGTGGGGGAGAGTGTGCTTCCATGTTTGGGCATTGGAGGTGGTTTGGATTTGGCACTCCTGTGTTGGGACACTGAAGGATGAATGCTGTCTGTCAATCTGTCACCTACTGGGTAACAGCAGTTCTCCTGAGATGTGTCTACAGACTGCGAGGGTGGAAGTAGGATGGACACATGGTATCTTACACCTGGGAAATGTGCACTGGTGTCTGCCACAACAGAATCCGAGGCTGGGACTGTTAGTGGAGAGCAGCTAGAACCTGTTAGACCTGTACACACCAGGAGTCGGCAGCTTACTGAGACAAAGACTGAAACTCCTCACGTTGGACCGTCACAGGGCGATTTGGCTGTGGACTCTCTGAGGTCACACTGTAGCCCTCCACCTTCAGCCACACTTTTACTTTGGCAGTATGGACACAGCCACTAAATAATTGGTCAGAATTGGAATGTCAGACCCTAGTTATATGCAGGTATTGGAGATTGAGTGTCATTTTACTCTCACTCCTCTGTGATTAAAAACTGTCCATCTCATGCTGGATTTTATTTTCAGTTTCTTACTAATGCCCTGTCACTCTGCAGTTCCTTTCTGTCTGTCTTTCTCTGTATCATGTGCTCATCATGTTGCAGTCCCGTTCTCACTTCCTCTGTATCTTTTTGTTACAGAGCTATCAGGAGATGAAAGAAAATGAGGTAACTGCCAGCCTTATAATTCAACTCTTTTACTGAATGTATCCAACTCCCAGTATCTGAAATCCTATCTATAAAACGACCAAACCACCCCACCCCCCAATTAGATTCTAGTCTATGTTTCACTCCGGGGTATTTGTTATCCTAGATAAGCCCCTCAGTTAGATTCAAGTCTAACTCATTTCCAGGTATCTGTTATTTTGTGTGTAAATCCCTTGATTGGATTCCAGTATGTAACTCACTCCCAAACAGCTGTTATTTTATATGTAAACCATCCTGAATTCCGCGATTAGATTCCAGTAAGTAATTCACTCCTGTGTATCTGTTATTCTAGCTACTCTGTCAGTCTAGTGCTGTTTTCCATTAGTTTTCCTTGATAGTTGACCGATTGTGTGATCTCCACCAACAGGAGATTGGAGAATTCTCTTTGATACTCAGGGTTAACTTCAATAGTTCATCCGCTGATATGCATCCATCATAATCGTTCCTGACCTATCAATTATGTTCAAAAACAGAAGTTGCTGGAAAAACTTAGCAGGTCTGGCAGAACTGAGGAAGGGTCACTGGACCCAAAACATTAACTCTGAGTATTCTTCACAGATGTTGCCAGACCTGCTGAGCTTTTCCAGCAACTTCTGTTTTTGTTCCTGATTTACAGCATCCGCAGTTCTTTCGGTTTTTATTCTGCCAATTATGTTTCCTGTTTTGACTTGCAGTGCACCGAAATGGAGAAAACTGGGCAGGAGCCATCACTACACCATGTGGTTGAAGAGGTAGGACTAAGCATGACCCTGGTTTTTCAATATCCAAACAATGCTGTTGCTTCCAGTTCTTCCAGGAGAGGAGGAAGCATGCATCGAATCTGCTTGGGCAAGTTTGTGTACAAAGTGACGCTGACATAGTGATAATCTCAGAATTCTGATTACTCCTCTTGACTAATTCAGGTCATATTCTAAATCATTGAGCACAACATCTAAAATACGTTTATTGGGCCCATTCAATTGGATTTATCCACTATGGCTGTTAATTAATTTGTAGTGGCTATTCTTTTCTTTCTGACATCATTCATTCTTCTTGATATTTTAAAGAAACCTAAATCTCTGCCCCACCATCATTGTGATTCTCTTATGACGTAACCAGTGAGTGACCTCTCTCTGCTCTGACTCTCTCTGTGCTGTTCATCATTCTCAAACACACCATCTCCGGATGCTGTTATTCAGTCTCAAAAAATCATTCATAGAATATAGAACTGTACAGCACAGGAATGGGCCCTTCAGCCCATGATGTTGTGCCGAACATAATGCCATACTAATCCCTTCTGCCTGCCCTTGGTCCATATCCCTCCATTCCTGGATATTTATGTGCTTATTTAAAAGTCCCTCAAATGTCCTTATCGTATCTGCCTCTGCCACCATCCCAGGCAGTGCATTCCAGACTCCTACCACTCTCTGTTTTAAAAAAACACCTGCCCATCACATCTCCTTTGTACTTGCCCCCCTCAACTTAAATGCAAGTCCTCTAATATTTGACATTTCAAGTCTGGGAAAAAGATTCTGACAGTCAACCCTGTCTATGCATCTCATAATTTTATAGTCATCTATCAAGTCTCCCCTCAGCCTCTGCTGCTCAAGAGAGAACAGCCTGAGTTTTTCCAGCCTCTCCTTGTAGCTCATATCCTCTAATCCAGGCAGCATCCTGGTAAACCTCTTCTGCACCCTCTTCAAATCCTCCACATCCTTCCTGTAATGTGGTGACCAGAATTGAACTCAATACTCAATGTGTGGCCTAACTAAAGTCTAATAAAGCTGCAACCTGACATCCTGACTCTCGTACTCAATTTCCTGACCAATAAAGGTAAGCATACCATACGCCTTCTTTACCACCTTGTCTACTTGCATAGCCACTTTCAGGGAGCTATGGTCTTGAACCCAAGATCAATGCTGTTCAAAGTCCTGCCATTAACTTTATTCCTTAACATTTGATGTCCCAAAGTGCAGCACCTCATACTGACCTGGATTAAACTCCATCTGCCATTTCTCCACCCAAATCTGCAACTGATCTATATCCCACTGTATCCTTTGACAACCTTCCACTATCCACATCTCCTCCAATCCTTGTATCATCTGCACACTCACTAATCCACCCATCTACATTTTCGTCTGAGTCATTTATATATATCACAAACAGCAGAAATCCCAGTATGGATCCCTGCAGAACACTACTAGTCGTGGACCTCCAGCCTGAAAAACAGCCTTCCACACTACCCTCTGTCTTCTGTGGGCAAGCCAATTCTGAATCACAGCTCAGTCACTATGGATCCCATGCATCTTAATCTTCTGGATGATCCTACCATGAGGGACCTTGTCGACAGCCTTACTAAAATCCATGTAAACAACATCCACTGCTCTACCCTCATCAATCACCTTTGTCACCACCTCAAAAATTTAAATCGTTAGTAAGACATGACCAGCCCCGCACAAAGCCATGTTGACTGTCCCTAATTAGGCCATGCTTTTCCAAATCTGCATAAATCCTATCCCTTAGAATTCTCTCCAATAGCTTCCCAACCACTGATGTGGGACTCACCCATCTGCATTTTCCTGGATTATTCCTATTTCAATTCTTGAATTTAGGAACAACATTAGCCACTCACCATCTTCCGGGACACCTCCAGTGGCTAGCAAGGATGCAAAGATCCTTGGTCAAGGCCCCAGCAATCTCCTCTGTTGCCTCTCTCAATAACCTGGGTTAGATACCATCAAGCCCTGGGGATGTATCCACCTTAATACTCTTCAAGAAATCCAGCACCATTTCTTTCTTGATCTCAAGATGCCCTAGCATATCAGCGTGCTCCACACAAATCTCAGTATCCTCCATAGATACTGTTGCAAAGTACTCGTTTAGGATCTTGCCCACATCCTGTGCCTCCAAGCACAAGTTCCCTCCTTTATCCTTGAGTGGTCCTACCTTTTCCCTAGTTACCCGCTTGTTTTTAATGTATCGACACAATGCCTTGGGATTCCCTTTAACTCTCCTTGCCAAGGTCGTTTCATGGCCTCTTTTGAGTACTTGCCTGCTTTACTTATATTCGTCATGAGCAGTGTCCAGTTTTAGCTTCCTAAACCTCACGTGCTTTTTCTCCTTTTTGACTAAATTCACAACCTCCCTCATTATGCAAGAGTCCCTTACGTTGCCATCGTTGTCCTTCCTCCTTACTGAAACATGCTGGTCTTGAACTCTCTCCAGCAGGTCTTGAAACAGTTCCCACATGTCAAAAGTGGACTTGCTTGATAACAGCTCCTCCCAATTAACACTCCCTAGCTCCCGCCTAATACTGATGTAACTTACCCTCCCCCCAGTTTAGTATCTTCCTGCCAGGTCCTCACTTATCCTTGTTCATAGCTATCTTAAAACTTAAGGAATTATGATCACTGTTTCCAAAATGTTCTCCCACTGAAACGTCAGTCACCTGGCCAGGCTCATTAGCCAATACAAGGTCCAGTATAGCCCCTCTTCTAGTTGGACTATCCACATACTGTTTCAAGAAATCGTCTTGGATGTACTTAACAAATTCTGCCCCGTCTAAGCCTCTTGCTCTAAGGGAGTCCCAGTCAATCTTGGGGAAGTTAAAGTCACCCACTACGACAACTCTGTTTTTATTGCACCTTTCCATAATCTGCCGACATATTTGTTCCTCAATGGCTCGGTGGCTGTTGGGGGGGCCTATAGTATAATCCTATTGCACCCATCTTATTTTTGAGCTCTACCCATATTGCTTCAGTGGATGAGCCCTCCAGTATGTCCTCTCTGAGGGCAGATGGAACGTTTTCCATGATCAGTAATGGAACTCTTCCACCTCTTGCCTTCCTTTCTATCTTGTCTAAAACAACCAAAGCCTGGAACATTGAGCAGCCAGTCCTGTCCCCCTCTCTCAACCAAGTCTCTGTAATGGCCACAACATCATAGTCCCATGTACTGATCCAGGCTCGAAGCTCATCTGCCTTGCCTATAATACTCCTTGCATTAAAATAAACACAGTTCAGCCCATTAATACCGCTGTGTTCATTCACCTGTCTCTGCCTGTCCTTTCTTTCTGATTTACTGGTCTCAACATCTACCTTCCCCTCAATCCCTCCACTTGCTCACCTGCTGCTCTGGTTCCCAGCCCCCTTCCACTCTAGTAGCACTAGTGAACCTCCCTGCGAGGATATTGGTTCCCTTCCAGTTTAGGTGCAATCTGTCCCTCTTGTACAGTGGTCTCAATGATCCAAGAACCTGAAACCGTGCCTCTTGCACCAGCTCCTTAGCCACACATTCATCTCTTCTATCTTTCTGTTCCTTGCCTCACTAGCACATGGTACTGCTATTAACCCAGAGATTACTACTTTCAAAGTCCTGCTCTTCAGCCTCTTTCCTAACTCACTGCATTCACTCTGCAGGACCCCATCCTTCTTACTGTTTATGTTGTTGGTACCTATGTGCACCAGGACCTCTGGCTGTTCACGCTCCCCCTTAAGAATTTTGTGCAATCACTTAGAAATGTCCTTGACCCTGGCACCAGGGAGGCAGCACACCATCCTGGAGTCTCGAACACAGCCACAGAAACAGCTGTCTGTGCCCCTAACTAGTGAGTCTCCAACCACAATCACTCGCTTGGATCCTGCCCGACCCTGCTCTACAGCAGAGCCAGTTATGGTTCCACAGGCTGCTGCTATTATACTACCCTGAGAGGCTATTGCCCTGCCAACAGTATCCAAAACAGTAAACCTGTTAGAGAGGGGAATAGCCACAGGACACTCCTGTACTACCTTCCTGCCTCTCTTGGTGGTCACCCATCTACTTGACTGAACCTCTGGTGTGACCACCTCACTGTAACTAGCGTCTATCACACTCTCTGCCCCCTGTGTGCTCCTTGGTGCATCCAACTGGACCACACTGTCTGTGAGGAGCTGCAGCCAGTCACCCTTCCTGCAGACATAGTCGTCAGGGACACTAGGCTGCTCCCTGATGTCCCACCACTGCCCTAACTGCCATCTCTGCCCCTTTACACAAAGAAAGATAAAAGAATCTTTTGCCTTTACCTTGGTCATCATATTCACTGAAGCCCAGGATTCACCTGCACTTGTATCAACTAGCTGCATTGACTGGTTCCTTAAATTACAATGCATTCTTAACAAGCAGACCAAATACCCTTTAGGCTACAACAAACTTCTTAACAGTCTCTCTCAATCTCTCTGTCTCCTTTGTTTTTCGGTTAGAACAGGCAGGAAGTATGGAACACGTTTCTTGACATTGGGTTCTTCCTCACTCCGCTGATCAGTTGTAGTGACTGAGCCGACTTCTCTCCAGAATGCTCAGTGACATTGCTCTGCCGTCCTCTATTCGATTCAATACAGGGACAGCATGGAGTTAGACGCAGAGTAATGCTCCCTATACTTTTTTTAAACTGAAAGTAAAGCTGCTCTATTCTTTTAAACTAGAGGTAAATAGAAAATGAAGCAGCACTTCTTTCTCTTTGACTTATCATTGTCCATCATTTTGTCTGCTCAACTGCTGTTTTCTCTCTCTAGGCTCAATCTCTACCTATTGTTTACTCCTTTAACCACCTGTCTTCAGCATATACACCACCTTTCCCCAGCTGCCATTGGTTCTGAAGGAGGGTCATTGGACTTGAAATATTAACTCTGTTTGTCTTTCCACAGATGTTGCCAGACCTGCCAAGTTTCTCCAGCAATTTCTGTTTTTATGTGTTATCTTGGTGTTTTGAACTTTTTCAATATTCAATATTTGCTTTGTGTCTAGACAATGCGAGAGATGATTGCTCGTTCCACAGCCACTATCGTCACTCATCCCTTTCACGGTAAGTATATTTCATTGTTTTTGAACATTGTTGCCATGCACTAGTGCTGAATGAGAAAGGTGGAATGTTGACTTTGTTGTGTTCCTTTGCAGTGATCACATTACGATGCATGGTGCAATTCATTGGCCGGGAAACAAAATACAGGTCAGTGCAAAAAATATTTTTTTTTTTAAAAAACCAAAAGAACTGCAGATGCTGTAAATCAGGAACAAAAACAAAGTTGCTGGAAAAGCTCAGCAGGTCTGGCAGTATCTGTGAAGAAAAAGAGTTAATGTTTCGGGTCCGGTGACCCTTCTTCAGAACTCCCTACCAGACCCAAAATGTTAACTCTTTTTCTTCACAGATGCTGCCAGACCTGCTGAGCTTTTCCAGCAACTTTGTTTTTGTTCCTGAATAGTTTTTTGCTTAATTCACGGGATGAGGGCGTTGTTGGCTAGGCAGGATTTATTGCCCATCCCTAATCGCCCAGAGGCCAGCTAAGAGTCAACTACATTGCTGTGGGTCTGGAGTCACATGTAGGTCAGACCAGGTAAGGATGACAGTTTCCTTCCCTAAAGGACATTAGTGAACCAGATGGGTTTTTTCTGACAATCGGCAATGGATTCACGATCATCGTTAGACTCTTAATTCCAGATTTTTTATTGAATTCAAATTCCACCATCAGCCATGGCGGGATTCGAACCCAGATCCCCAGAATGTTAGAGTAAAGGGAAGACCTTTTAGAACAGAGATAAGGAGAAATTTCTTTAACCAGGGAGTGGTGAATCTATGGAATTCACTGCCACATGAGGCTGTGGAGGCCAGGTCATTGAGTATATTTAAGACGGAGATAGATAAGTTCTTGATTGTTAAGGGGATCAAGGGTTATGGGGAGAAAGCGGGTGAATGGGATTGAAAAACTTATCAGCCGTGATTGAATAGCAGAGCAGACTGAATGGGCTGAATGGCCTAATTTCTGCTCCTATGTCTTATAGTCTAATGTTATCTGGATCTCTGGATTAACAGTCCAGCGATAATACCGCTAGGCCATTGCCTCCCTCTATGTCTTGTTTTAGATTACACAGTGAGGACAGGCAGTGTCAGAATGTGAGAGAGTCCCTAGTTATCTGAACAGGGGCCATCTATCCACCACAGTAGAAAGGCCGATTTGAATGCTGGAATGTTCTACAGTCTATGTCTATTGAAAGCTGCCACAGGTCTTGATACTTTGTGCTACAAATATCCCAAAATTCTCTGCAGGTGCTGCTTGGCATTGATCTCCAAATTACAATGCCATTGGACCAAAGCAAGTGCATGAGTTCTGCACAGTTATAGCGTTCACGTAGATGAGTTTGTGTACACTTGGACTGTTCAGAGTCTGCACTGTTGTAGCATTCACATACAGTGTGTGCACTGTTATGGCATTCACATAAATGTGTGCGGTTCCAGTTCATGCAGACGTCTGTGTGTGCAGATTTATACTGTACACGCGCACACATACACAGACACACACATATGTCTGTAGATTTAGACCATTCACACAAGTGTGCATTGTTAGAGCATTCACATAGTCGTGTTTGTGTACAGTTAGACTGCAGGCACAGCCAGAGTCTTGTCACAGATGAGCGCATGTACACAGTATTGTCTATTGATGGAAGTGTGTGCACATCATTGCAATGTTGAGGCAGATGAGTGTGCAGTTGTGGAATACTGGCGTTTGTGTGTGTGTGTGGTTACAGTAATCAGATAATATGTACATGGTGATTGCATACTATTGAATGAGCCTGAATATAGTTACACTATTCAGAGAGATGAGCATGTGTAACATGTTTGGTGTATCTGTGGCATTTGTGTGGCTTTTGAAACCCTCATATAAGGTAATCATTATGCAAGTATGGTCACTATACTGACACTTGATCCGTTTTTGAACATTAATTGTTTGCTTTTCCATTGTTGGACTTTACAGTGGGCTATTCGGTTCCATAGTAACAATCTACGAGGAAGAGGGAGTTTTTGGCTTTTTTGCGTAAGTATAGATTGAACCACGAATGTGTTGAGAATAGAACCTTGAAACTTTTTGTTTGTAAAATGTCAGCAGATTGATTCAACTTCCAAACATCCAGGGACATCTGTGAGTGCTGCCCATTTTGAAAGAATGATGGTTTACGTATGGGTGCAAGTGTAGTGATGGTCAGTTAAAAGTAGCAATAAGCCCTTAGAACGAGGCACATACCATTTATCCCAGTGGTTATCCTGGGCACTATTTATAGTAAAACAGCATATGTTAATGTCAGGAATGTTATCCTTGACAAAAAGCAGGTGAGAAAGCTTGTTAATAGTGTGATTGCTGTGTTCTTCCTATCAGAGTTTCTGTTTCTTCTGTATCATCACATTTGGTTCAATTTGTTATTGTGCTCCATTGACATGCATTTTGCTTTCTGTGTTTCGGTGCTGTTTAGCCTCTAGAAGCTATGATAAAGAGGGTTTGTTTGCTGCACAAAGCATGTAACACTATGATGTTCAATGTGCTGCATAAATCTAACTTGTTAATCAGCCTGTAGCCAGAGAAAGATGTGAATTTTCCAAAATACTTATCACAACCTCAGGATTCCCTGAGTATTATATAGCCAATGAAGTAAATGTGGTCACTGCTGTAATAAACAGAAATTAGGGCAAAGTTCCATTAGTACATTAGATTAAATGATCAGATCTCCATACTAATGCGAAGCCGGTGTGAATCTCTCTCTGATCCCAGTGTGGAGAGGGCCGGTGTGAATGTCTCTGATGCTCTGTGCTATGTGTCTTTCTGCAGTGGTCTGTTTCCTCGACTGCTGGGTGATGTGATTTCTTTATGGCTTTGTAACATGTTGGCCTATCTCATCAACACCTATGCATTGGAGCCCCCCAGTCAGGTAGGTCACAAAATGCTAACACACCTCTCAGTAGGTCAGCATTTCCCTGAGGTAGGAGGCTTGCAGAATGGGGGTGAGGGGAAGGAATTGGAACTGGTTGGAGTGGGGATGAGGATGTCTGAGGTAGGGTGAGTGGGTTACAGGAAATATTTGATAGGCTAAGGGGGTTATTTGGGGTGGACAATGTGATCCTGCTGAGTGTGAAGGAAGCGATGGACGTATGGCGACCTTGCATGAAGCTCCTGAACTGCAAGTATTAAAAAGCCTTGAAATTTTCTAGTTTTTATGGACAGGGGCATGTAAACAACTGAGTCCTCCTGGTAATATTGGGTTTTGCTGGGGCATTTCCTCACCATCTTAGGAGGTGGTGGCAGAGTTGGGGTGTTGTGATTCCTCCCTGGCCAAAGTGTAGGAGGAGGCACAAGGGAGTGCGGACAGATGATAACAGTACCCCAGCAAAGGGTCTTGGAGGGTGTGTGGGTGCGCTGAAAATGACAGAATCCAGGAGGTTTGTTTGTCTGTTGAACTGACCCTCTGCTCTCTAGCTCCGTGGTTAAACATTAGCAGCTTCCCTTTCCACACAAACCCATGGTCAATGTAAAGTCCCACCCTCATCCCAGTAATTGCAGCTGGTCAATAATGCACCCTTCTTCTTTCTGCGACTTCTACCTCAAAAATGATTTCACCCTCTAATTTGCAGTTATTTTTCTGAGAATCGAAGAAAAATCTAAATTATTATAAATTATGAAGAAGACCTGTGGGTTCTGGAAATCTCAGCTCTAAACAGCAAGTAGCGAGCAGCTCTCACTTATGTCCCTTGATTTCTTAGAACCAGTGGGGATGGAGGGAAGAGTGCATTGATTAGACAGTGGTGGCTAGCACCTGGGAGAACATAATTGTTTAAGCCCGGAGAAGGCTATTTGGCCCAGCATGTCTGCACTAGTTCTCCAAACGAGCAATCCATTTTGTGCCATTCTCCTGCCTTATCCCTGTAACCCTGCACATCTAATTCCTTCTGCCTCCTTCAGCTGAACCTCCCTCCCAGACCCTGACCACTTGCTGTGTGGAAAAGTTTTATCTCTTACCCGTTTTGCTTTCTTAACCATTTACTCCAAAGCTGTTCCCTCTGATTCTGAATCCTCTGACTAGGAATGGTTTCTCCCTATCCTCTCCGTCTTGATCCCTCATAATTTTGAAATCATCAATCAAATCAGATAGTCCCAACGTGTCCAATCTTTTGAGGAGAGCACTGAGCAACCAGTGAGTGGTGGCAGAGCTGGAATAGGAATGTTGGGTGCCCTGCATGCTTCTAGCTGGAGGCTGGGAGAATTACTGTTGTGCAGTGAACTGTTGGGGGCTGTGTTGATGACTCTGATGTATTTTAGGGCTCACACATCGGGGAGCTGAGGAGTTACTCACAGGCCGTGACTGGGGTGAGTGCCGTTCAGTTTGAGCTATCATTTTATTCAATTACAGCAGCAATTGCACTTCACACTGTAATGGTACGGTACCACAATACAGCCTTCACTTGGGCTGAAACTAATGTTCTCATCTTGAGCAACTTCCCCAATGCATTAACAAACCAACTCTGCAGAGATAACATAGTGTGGAGAGCATCTTCTGTTGGTTTTAGTGCCTCTTGCAGTAATAAATTAGGCAGGACACTGCTTGCCTCCGACCAAGGGTGAGGGGCCAGTGTCAAACAGATGTCTGAAAAACACTCAGTTGTATTGGTGTGACATTGGCTTTGGTGAGTCTGCAGGTTTGGATAGCCCAAAATCAGAACGTGCACACAAGCCGGAGGTTCTGCAATGAACAAGAACTTAGATTTACAGGTTTTCTCCTGACAACTTAAACCTGAAGACACAGAACCTGGTGTTCTGAGCCCTGTCTGGTCAGCTACAGATACAGTAACTCCCAAAGATGTCTGGCCTGTGTTCCAGCTGCTGCTTTATGGAAGCATTTTCCCTCGGGATGAGCATTCGATCACTGTCTTGTCTCCACATTTCCTTCACAGTTTCTAGCCAGCATGCTGACATATCCCTTTGTGCTTGTGTCCAACCTGATGGCGGTCAACAACTGTGGGTGAGTCTGGCATTCATTCATTTTCCAAGCTGTAGCGCAAAGTGAGGCTAGCCTCCAACAAACAAGACCCAAACCTTGTGCATGGTGTTGGCTGCAAACGAACTTTCAAACTGGCATTAATGTATTTATGTTTGAATCGTTTGCTTATAGAAATTAAGAATGTTATTCCTGAACCATAGAATTTTCTTATCTCAACTGCCTACTGTTTGCAACTGTATCAGGACAGAACTGCACAGGGTTAGATTATACAGTAAAGCTACCTCTACTGTTTTAAATTGAAAGTAAAGCTCCCTAGATACTGTCCCCATCAGACACTCCCAGGGAAAGCATGGGGTTAGATATAGAGTAAAGCTCTCTCTACTCTTTTAATCTGAAAGTAAAGTTCCCTCGATGCTGTCCTCATCAAACACTCCCAGGAAGGACTGCATGGGGTTAGGTACAGAGTAAAGCTGCCTCTACTCTTTTTCAAAGTGAAAGTAACGCTCACTGGATGTTACCTCTATCAAATATTCCCAGGAAACATACAGCACGCATTAGATACGGAGTAAAGCTCCTGCTACATAGTTCCGTGACTGTCTTTCAGCACCACTCTGGAGTACTGCTCCCGTTTGGTTTGGAAAAGATTATTGCAATTCATCTAACACATGTTAAAAGCTCTAGTTTCTACCTAATGTAGTATTGAGTGTCCCACCTAGTGTCGTCTGTGGCAACTCAGCCCTAGGTGACAGCTCCAGCAGTGGTGATTAATATAAGGAGTAGGATTGAAAGTGAGAACTGTCAGAATGTCAGCCATAGAGCTGCTGCTGTAAGGGAACACAATCATTGTCTTGTTGCTGGCTGTCAGCATGTGGGTAAGAGCGGAGTCGATCTTGGTGATGAACTGTCTAACAGCAGGCTGTCTCCACTTGTGCTGGTTGCTGAATTGCTGTCTATTCTGTCTGTCTTCCCCAGGCTGGCTGGTGGTCTCCCTCCTTACGCAGCAGTGTACTCTTCATGGATTGACTGCTGGCACCAACTGAGCCGAGAGGTGAGTTGATGTTCTGGTTGTGCTGCAAGCCACTTCAATCTGTTGTAACCAAATGCACATACTATGCGCTCAGTGTAAAGTCTCCCTGGCCCACGAGAGGGAGCTTGGAGTGATTTCAATCCTTTACATAAAGAGATCAAAGCTGTATACAGTGTTCTCAGTGTGTTCTCACTAATTCTAACAAGAATTCCCTGCTTTAATATGCTACCTCTTTCCAATAAAGGCTGACATTTCACTTGCCTTCCTAATATATCTCAATAAGTGATACTTCAATACCTTGGCACAGTGCCTGCTGATGCTGAATGTTCCCGTGCCTCAGTCTATATGACTGCCAATTCATGCCAACTCTCACAGTTGTTCCCTCTTGAAGTCTTTCATCCCAACCCCAGATGTAATGAGTGGTTCCTGAACTTAAGCTGGAAAATTACGACTTTGATAAATTGACGCAGGAAAGTCTGGGCAAAGACTGCAATTACAGAGCTTTCAACTTCAAGATCTCAAACAGGTTGAGGCAAGTCAGGATTGGAAAAGTCTGAAATTGTGTGTTACCTAATCGAGCAAAAGGACCTTGGTGCTTGTCTGTGAGAATTGCACCCGAGTGCTGTCTAACAGATATGGCTGGGTACAATTACAGGGAAAGCCTTGGAACCCTACAACCCAATGGTCTCAATGTGGGCTTTACTAGCTTTAAAATCTCCCTACCCCGACCTCATCCCAAGACCAGCACCCCCTCACATCCCCACCTCCTTGACCTGTCCATCTTCTCTCCCTCCTATCCGCTCCTCCCACCTCACTGACCAACCCCCACCCCCACTTCCTACCTACACTCACCTTTACTAGAAATCATGTTGTACTACTTTCAAGGTCAATTTTCTCAGGTGTGCTGTGAGAATTAGACACAGTACACCGGGACCGTTCATCTGTGGCTTTGAATAGCTTTACTACTTTAGAGATGAAACATTCCATCAGCCTTTTCAATTACCACTGAATGGACCATCAACTCCACTTTCCTGCCTTATCTCTATATCCCTTGATTCTCCACTTGCCCAAGCCTGTCATTTTTTTGATCTCTGACATACAGGGTATTCACTGCTGTCTAGGATAGAGAATTCCAAAGGTTCACAACTTTGAGTGAAACAAATTTCTGCTCCTCTAAGTCCTAACATTTTATCCTGAGCTAGTGACCCCTGCTTCTAGACTTTTTTGCCAGGGGAAATGTCATCCAGGAATGTTTTCAATTTGATTACCTCTCGTTCTTCTAAGGTCCAGTGAATTTAGGCCCATTCAACTAGATCACTCTATTACCTGATGAGGCAGAAAGAGCGTGGTGCTGATCTGTAGGGAATTGCACCCATGTCCTGTCTAACAGAAAGATGAGCCTGGGTACAATTACAGCCCTCTTCCTGGACTGGCCCACCCATTCCAGGAATCAATTTAATGAACATTTGTATCCTCTCTAAAGCCCAGAACATCTTTTCCAGAACTGTACACAGTGCTCCAATTCACATGTTTTCACCAAAACCTCAAATAAAGGCAGCTCCCATAATCTTGTACACCAACCCTCTTGCATTAAAAACTAACATACGAGATCACAAAGTTAAATTGTTTTACAACATCCAAACTCCTTTGGAATATTACATTTACTAGTCTCTCACCATTTTTCTAAAGCACTTCTGCTTTTCAATTTCATCTTCAGTATATAATCCCACATTTCTCATTTTTGGAAGGTCGAATTTGAATGCAGAATACAGGGTTAATGGCAGGATTCTTGGCAGTGTGGAGGAACAGCGGGATCTTGGGGTCCATGTCCATAGATCCCTCACAGTTGCTACCCAAGTTGATAGGGTTGTAGAGAAGGCGTATGGTGTGTTGGCTTTCATTGGCAGGGGAATTGAGTTTAAGAGCCATGAGGTTATGCTGCAGCTCTATAAAACTCTGGTTAGACCACACTTGGAATATTGTGTTCGGTTCTGGTCACCTCATTATAGGAAAAATGTGGAAGCTTTAGAGAGGGTGCAGAGGAGATTTACCAGGATGCTGCCTGGACTGGAGGGCAGGTCTTATGAGGAAAGGTTGAGAGAGCTAGGGCTTTTTTTCATTGGAGCGAAGAAGGATGAGAGGTGACTTGATAGAGGTTTACAAGATGATGAGAGGCATAGACAGAGTGGATAGTCAGAGGCTTTTTCCCAGGGCGGAAATGACTATTACGAGGGGGCATAATTTTAAGGTGATTGGAGGAAGTTATAGGGGAGATGTCAGAGGTAGGTTCTTTACACAGAGAGTGATGGGCGTGTGGAATGCGCTGCCAGCAGTGGTATTGGAATCAGATACTTTAGCGACTTTTAAGCGACTCTTGGATAGGCACATGGAGGATAGTAAAATGTAGGGTGTGCAGGGTAGATTGATCTTAGTAGGATAATAGGTCAGCACAACATTGTGGGCCGAAGGGCCTGTACTGTTCAACATTATACATATCTGTCACCTACTTGCCCAATCACTGAACTAGTCTATTGCCCTTTAGAGCTTTTTCAGATCCTTATCACAGCTGTCTGTTCAGATTGGAGAAACTCTGCAGGTCTGGCAGCACCTATGGAGAGTTAATGTTTCAAGGCTGATATGATTCCTCTGGTCTCTTGCTGTCTAGCTGAATGGCTGCACCATTTTTAAAGAAAAACCTAAGTAAATTTGCTGAATGCTATTTAATTTTGCCTAATCGTTGTCACCTTTATTTCCCTAAATGCTGTGTTAACACGTGCGTAATAGATTCTAGCATTTTTACCATTACCGGTTTTTGGCAAACTGATGAGTGGTTCAAGTTTGGAATGCACAGCTTAGCAGCGTAATAGAGGCAGTTCAATTGAGGCGTTCAAGACAGCATTAGACACGAACATAAAAACAAGGCACAAGAGTAGGCTGCTCAGCCCCTTGAATCTGGTCTGCCATTCAATAAAATCATGACTGATCTGATTTTAACATCAACTCTACATTCCTGCACAGCCTGGTAATTTAAATTCAAATCTTGTGTAAGGTACAGGGGAAAAAGGGACATGAATAGTACTTAGTCTATACTCATTTGGAGAGCCAGTGCAGATGCAATGGGCCAAATGGCCTTCATCTCTGTAACACAGTGATTCTGTACATCATTCTTTTTATTTGATATCTGACTGCTGCATTTTCTCTGTCTTATTTTATTGATATATTTACATATATATTATGTATACGTGGATTCCTAACTTACTCCCTACGTTTTCATCATTTTAAAAAAGACTTGCTAAATTCAAGGATGAGAGAGACAAATTCCGAAAACCAGGCTGGAAAATGGAGTTGACATGTTGAGATTAGCCATGATCGTATCAAATGATGCAGCAGACTCGAGAGACTATGTAGTCTACTCCTCCTGTTTTGTACATTCTTGTACCTAAAATATTAATAAATATAGTGATCCTGACGCTGGGATTTTGGTTAGGCAACAGAAAATTGTCAGACAATAGCTTTCCTTCATCTCTGTGAGCTTTGATTTCAAGAATTTCTTAAGTGGAATCCTACTGAATGTCTTCTGAAAGTCTGTATAAACGATATCCCCTATCCATAATTCAGTTACTTTCTCTAACTATTCAGTTTTGCTTGTTAGAAATTACCAACCTTTACCAGGTAAGTTAAGTACATATGAGTTAGGCTGGGCTGTATTCCCTCACACTGTAATGTGGCAGTTCTTTTATTGCTGCATCACCCAGAAGATATGGTGTAGCTGAAACATGCCACATATATTAAAGATGGTTCCCACCGACGAGCCCTTTGGAGTTGTCAGGGTCTCTGTGCGATGGTTCCGAACATGTTTTTACTCCTAAAAGTAGTGTTAGCTCCAAGAGTGGAGAATGGTGCAGGTGGGTGGCATTTGTGAAACTGACTGATATAAGCTTTGACCATTCAGCCCTTTACACCTATTCCACTGTATACTTAAATGCTGTCTGATCTATACTGTAACTCTAGCTACCACCTTGCTTCCATAACACTCAATATGAGGCTAGGATTTACTCCCTCTCTCACTCACTAACTAACAAACTTCAATTTTTAAAATTTTGATTAATCCCCAGCCTCAAAAACCTTTAAGGGGTGAGTGTGTCAGATTTCCACTCCCCTCTGTATGAAGAAGTACTTCCCGATTTCATCCCAATTGGTTTAGTACTGATTTTTAAGATTATGCTCCCTTCGTCTGCACTCCCCTGTTGGACTGCTTTGACAATTAATAGTTACAATACACAATAACATACTGAGTTGGAGGCCGCCATCTCCATTTCTGCTTGGTCCCGATAACTGGTCTGAGGTGGGATGGCAGTACACATGCTGCATGTACATTTGTCCCTAGGTCAGTGTCCAGCGTTGACAGGACAAACCTAATCTCAGTGGAGAACAACAGAATGGCTCCATTGTCATTCTCAGGCTGTGATTTTTGCAGTGGTCTTTATTCCTCCTCATTTTGGTGGGAGAGAATTCAGCCACAGTTCCCACTGTTAATCGCTATTCAACCCTTATGAAGGCCATGATGTGCCTGCAAATGTCCAATGATCTGGTTCAGATAAAATGCCCAGTTTCTCCCATGGCAAAACGTCCAATGAAGTTGACTGTCAAAGTTTTGAGATAAAGGTTTATAATTTACTATCATTTGGGAATTTGTTTTTAAAAGTGCAGGCAAAATAAATTTTATATTTCAGCTATGTTGAACATAATTTTTTATGAGAAGGTCAGAAGTTCATTTGGAACAGTGAGCTAAACGTCCTTTTCAAGAGTGCATGGGATTAATTTAAGTGCCTTGATCAGACACCCGTAGAGTTATTTGATGCCATGGTTACAAATTTGAACTTTTATGACCTACAGAGAAACAGATGCTCAAGAGCCCCTAGAGGTATTCAGCTGAGAAGAATGATCTCATCAACAGAAGAGCATGTCAGTTTGTGAGAGTTTACTTTGTACATGTCTCCCAGTGGTGTGAGTTTGTAGAAGTCTTCTGGCTGTCCAAACTGAAAGGAACACGCGGCACAGTGACTCAGTGGTTAGCACTGCTGCCTCACAGTGCCAGGAATTCCAATTCAATTCCACCCTGGGGAGACTGTCTGTGTGGAGTTTGCACATTCTCCCCGTGTCTGCATGGGTTTTGAACAGGTGCTCTGGTTTCCTCCCACAGTCCTAAGATGTGCAGGTTATGTGGATTGGCCGTGCTAATTTTCCCATAGTGTCCAGGGATGTTCAGGCTAGGTGGATTAACTATGTGAAATACAGAGTTAGAGTTATAAGGTACAGGGTGGGTCTGGGTGGGATGTTCTTCGGAGGGTCGGTGTAGACTCAATGGGCTAAATGGCCTGCTTCCACGCTCAAGGGATTCTATGATCTATGAAATCCAGAACCTCCGAACCAGAAAGAAGTCCTTTGATCATGAAGAGTCAGTTGAGTAAGAAATCTTAACTTTAAGACAGGAGTAATACTACAGTGAGATTGAGTATCTATAAACAATATTGCTAGGAAAAGAGTTGAATCTATCTTGTTCTTTGTGTTAAGATCTTTCAAAATTGTCACATTTATAGTTGGTTTTATTATATTGTATGAGATAAAGCTGTGTTCTCAGACCAGAGGGCATAGTCTCAGAATAAAGGGGCACCAACTTAAGACTGAAATAGAACATAGAACAGTATAGCACAGTACAGGCCCTTTGGCCCACGCTGTTGTGCCGAACTTTTACCCTAAAACCTAAGGTCTATCTAACCTCCACCGCTATCTTATACTATCATCCATATGCCTATCTAATAGCCGCTTAAATGCCCCTAATGAGGCCGACTCCACTACCCTCTCCAGCAATGCATTCCACGCCCCACCACTCTCTGAGTAAAGAACCTACCCCTGACGTCTCCCCAATATCTACCTCCTTTCACTTTAAAACTATGTCCCCTCGTAAAAGCTACCTCCACCCTAGGAGAAAGTCTCTGGCTGTCTACTCTATCTATACCTCTGATCATTTTGTACACCTCTATCAAGTCACCTCTCATCCTTCGTCGTTCTGAAGAGAAAAGCCCTAGCTCTCTCAACCTTTCCTCATGAGACCTTCCCTCCATTCCAGGCAACATCCTGGCAAATCTCCTCTGCACCTTTTCTAATGCTTCTACATCTTTCCTGTAATGAGGTGACCAGAACTGGACACAATATTCCAGATGTGGCCGAACTAGGCTTTTGTATAGCTGGAGCATAACTTCACGGCTCTTGAACTCAATCCCTCTATTAATGAAAGCTAACACACCATACGCTGCCTTAACAACTCTATCCACCTGGGTGGCAGCTCTCAGGGAACTGTGAACGTGAACCCCAAGATCCCTCTGCTCCTCCACACTGCCAAGAATCTTTCCGTTAACCCTGTATTCTGCTTTCAAGTTTGTCCTTCCAAAATGAATCACCTCACACTTTTCAGGGTTAAACTCCATCTGCCACTTCTCAGCTCAGCTCTGCATTCTATCAATGTCCCTTTGTAACCTAGAACAGCCCTCTTACATTATCCACAACTCGACCCACCTTCGTATTGATCGTGAACTTGCTGATCCACCCTTCCACTCCTTCATCCAAATCATTTACAAAAATCACAAATAGGAGAGGACCCAGAACAGATCCTTGTGGTACACCACTCGTAACTGAGCACCATGTTGAATTATGTCCGTCCACTACCACCCTTTGTCTTCTAAGGGTCAGCCAATTCTGAATCCAATCTGCCACATTTCCCCCTATCCCATGCCTCCTTACCTTCTGCAGGAGCCTACCATGGGGAACCTTATCAAACGCCTTACTTAAATCCATGTATACCACATCCACCGCTCCACCTTCATCCACGTGTTTGATCACCTCTTCAAAGAATTCAGTAAGGTTTGTGCGGCATGATCCCTCACAAATCCATGCTGACTATCACGAATCAAACTGCTTTTCCAAGTGATCATAAATCCTATCTCTCAGAGCCCTTACCAATAATTTGCCCACCACTGACGTAAGACTAACTGGCCTGTAATTTCCGGGGTTATCCCTGTTCCCTTTTTGAACAAGGGAATGATGTTTGCCTCTTTCCAATCTTCCGGCACTATACCTGTGGACAGTGAGGATGAAAAGATCATTGCCAAAGGCCCTGCGATCTCGTCCCTCGCTTCCCATAGAATCCTTGGATAAATCCCATCAGGCCCAGGGGACTTATCTATCTTCAACTTCCTCAGGATTCCTAGCACATCTTCCTTACTAACATCAACCTCCTCTAGCCTACCTGCCTGTTTCACAATGCCCTCCACTACAACTAGGTCCCTCTCAGTTGTGAATACTGAAGAAAAGTATTCATTAAGGACCTCTCCTATCTCTTTAGGCTCTGTGCACAAATTCCCTTTCCAATCCTTGATCGGCCCTACCCTTTCTCTGGTCATTCTCTTGTTCTACGCATACGTGTAAAAAGCCTTGGAGTTTTCCTTGATCCTATCCGCCAAGGTTTTCTCATGTCCCCTTATAGCTCTCCTAAGCCCTTTCTTCAGATCCTTCCTGGCTAACTTGTATCCCTCTAGAGCCTTTTCCGTTCCTCTTTTCCTAAACCTTACATAAGCCGCCTCCTTCCTCTTAACCGGTCGTTCGACCTCTCTCGAGAACCATGGCTCCCTCACTCGACCGCATCTTCCCTGCCTGCTAGGGACAAACATATTGAGCACATGCAGTATGCATTCCTTAAACAATCTCCACATTTCTGTGGTGCTCTTCCCTGACAGCATCTGTTCCCAATTTATGTTACCCAGTTCTTGCCTAACAGAATTGTAATTACCCTTCCCCCAATTGTAAACTTTACCCTGCCGTATGTACCTATCCTTATCCATGACTATCGTGAAAGAAACAGTGTTATGATCGCTACCGCCAAAGTGCTCTCCTACCAACAGGTCTAACACTTGGCCCGGTTCATTGCCAAGCACCAAATCCAAAGTGGCCTCTCCCCGTGTTGGTCCATCTACATACTGTGTCAGGAATCCTTCCTGAATGCACTGGACAAAATCTGCTCCATCTAAACTATTAGAACTAAAATGTTTCCAATCAATATTTGGAAAGTTGAAGTCACCCATGACTACAGCCCTGTGACTTCTGCACCTTTCCAGTATCTGCCTCCCAATCTGCTCCTCTACTTCTCTGCAACTATTAGGGGGTCTGTAAAAAACCCCCAACAATGTGACTGCTCCTTTCTTGTTCCTGACCTCAACCCAAACTGACTCTGTAGACATATCATTCTGGAAATAAGGAGAAATTTCTTCTCTGAGGGTTGAGTGTCTTTTGAACTCCTTGACACAGAGCTACGGGGCAGAATCCTTGTGCATGTTGAAGGCTGAGATATGTAGACAAGGGTTATGGGGAGGAAAAGGCAGGAAAGTGGATGTGAGGAATTTCAGATGAGCCGTGATCCTAATGAATGGCAGAACAGGCTCAAGGAGCCGAATGGCCTATTCTTGTTTCTTAGTCGTCTTTTTGAATTTGAATTCAATATAGATCTGGAAATGAGAGTCAAATGATGACCATGAATCCATTGTTGATTGTTGGAAAAAACCATCTGATTTACTAATGTCCTTAAGGATGGCAGTTTCCTTCCCTCACCTGGTCTGGCCTACATGTGACTCCAGACCCACAACAATATGGTTGACTCTGAACTGCCCGGTGAGCAATTAGGGATGGGCGATATATGCTGCCTAGCCAGCGACACCCTCATCCTGTGAATGAATAAAGAATAAAGACTTTTTTTTTGTAAATGTAAATTGCCTGAAACCTGTGAGTACCTTCAGTGACTAAACACAACAGTAACCAAGCTGCAAAAATAAAACTACTTATCTATTAACCCAAGTTTCGTTCTGTGGCCTACTTGCCCTATATTACCATCAGCTGTAATTATAATTTAGATATGAAGAATAACTGGTTAGACAAGTATTGGCACACCAAGTACCAGCATGCCGAGCACTCTGTATGAGATAGTGTTACACCATGCCCCAAATATAGGTGTTGTTGAACCACTTTTTAAATACTGACACAAAACAGAAACACTGCAAATGCTTGAAGTTTAAAATAAAAAAAAAACACTGGAATGCTCACCAGGATAGGCAGCATCAATGAGAGACCAGGCTTAATGTGAAGTTATACACTTCAGTGTGAAAAACTGAAATGGATAGTATCATTTAAATGGTGATGTATTGGGAGGTGTGGAAGTACAAAGGGATCTGGGTGTTCTTCGACACCGGGCAATGAATGTATTAAGGCAAATGGTATATTGGCCTTTAGTGTAAGATTTGAATTTTGTTTCTGTAATTCACAGAATGTGGGCTTTGCTGGCTAATCCAGCAGTTATTGTCCATCCCTAATTGCCCAGACACAGCATTGCTGAGAGTCTGGAGTTACATGTAGACTAGATCAGGTAAGGATGACAGATTCTTTCCCTGTGGGACATTAAGAAACCCATCTGGTTCACTAATGACAACCAACAGTGGTTGCTATTAGATTAGCTTTTATTATTCCAGATTTTTTTTGTTGAATTCAGATCTCACCATCTGTCACAGTTGGATTCAAACATGTGTTCCCATGGGTTGCCACCCCATTGACATCCACTTCAGAAGTAGGGCTGTCCTTCTGCAGTTATACAGGGCTTTGGTGAGACCACACCTACGCTATTTTATATAGTTTGCTCTCCCTACCTAAGAAAGGATATACCTGCGATTGAGGGAGTGCAATGGAAGTTCACCAGGCTGATAGCTAGAATGGCAGGACTGTCCTGAGAGGAGAGATTGGTTTGACTGCACCTGTATTCACTAGGGTTTAGAATGATAAGAGGGAATATGACTTAACCATATACAATGCTAACAGAGCTGGACAGACTAGATGCAGGAAGGATGTTTCCCCTGGCTGGGGAGTGGAGAACCAGGGATCACAGTCTCAGGATACGAGGTAACCCATTTAGGACAGGAGACAAAGAAAAATGTCTTCACTCCAAGGTTGATGAACCTGTGGAATTCTCTAACAAAGAAGGTTGTGGAGGCTACATCACTGAACATATTAAAGAAAGAAACAGATAATCTTTTTAGACATTACAGATGTCAACAAGTATGGGGAGAAAGGGAAATATGTCATTGAGAGAGTATCAGCCATAACCATATCAAATGTCAGAGCAGGTTTGAAGGGCCAAATGGCCTAAATGTGCTCCAAGTTTTTATGTTTCTGTGTTAATAATTCAAGCTGCGGCCTTTCTTCATTTCTGCTGAATATTTTGGGTTTTATTTGTTTTGATTGTAGTCCTGGTACATTTGGTATTTCCGTGTGTGTTGCAGTGCCAAGAATGAGTCTTAATGCTGCTCTGCCACCAGAATGTGATGTTGAGCCTGTGTAGCTCCTTTGCCAGCTCCTGCAGTTCCTCTGCCAGTTTCCTTTGAAAAGTTTTCTCCCAAAGTTGTATTTATTTAACAATTTAAATTTGTTTTTCTTGCAGGGAAACCTGAGCCGAGGAAACAGTCTATTTTTCCGGAAGGCTCCAGCTGGACGAACGTATGCAGTTGAACAAAAGCGATTTGTGTAGATGCACGAGGTGATGAGCTGCGAACTGAAAGGGTGAGGGGTGGGAGGTGCAGTCTAATTTGTATGATTGTGTTTTCAATGACGTACATGCAGTTTTTAATGATGTATTGTCGATCCACACTGGCAAAATGAATTATTTTATGATGGAATGAGATTGTCTTTGATTTAAAGAAGAACATATTTTAATTCCCTGTTTGTTATCCAGTGGTTTGTACAGTGAGTGGTTTCTTTGTGAAAATGAGGATGGTGTTCTGAGTGCCATGTTCCTGGGAATGGGGTACTCTGTCCTTGCAGCAGCATTCCCATGCGAGATTTGAGGCTATAGTAACCCACCTCTCACTTCCAGCAGCATCATCAAGTCTGTCTTACATGTAACAGCAGTATCTGATAATCCCAGAACAAATACTGTTCAAAATTTCTGGTCTAACTGACTCCTTGCTTAACTGTGGCCTGCCCAAGTGTTTGATCGTGAATGAGGAGTGGGGGAACAATTCTGTCTGTTACTGCAACCTCCTACTATTAGTAGCTGGGATGCCAGTGGACTACTCTTTAGTGGAAAAAGCGGATGTCTCTCCTGCTGCTGATGCTCTTCCCTTTCCTCTCCTCCTCATCAGGAAGGAGGTGGGCAGCACTGAAGATACTGTGTACCTCACTGCATTGTTCAGCTTTCCTGAGTGCGGCCCAAGTAATGAGCTGTTGGACTGGGGAGGGGTGGCGGTGGCTATGATGGTTATGGGGATGTTGCAGCCAGTCCTGATCTTGTTCACCTGCTTTCCAGCAGGATGTGATCAGGAGCTGGGACTCTGTCTGGTTCCCCTGCTCCCAACAGAGGCACTGAGAACAGTTAAAACAGTATTGCAGCCAGGCCTGCAACTTGGTTAATTTGGCATGGACCATGGGTTCCTCTTGGGGATTTTGTAACCAACCTTCCACTCAATCTGGCACTGGGTCAGTTCCTTTTTGGACTGACAGGGTAAGATGGGCATCATTTTCCTCAGTTCTATTTGGAAATGAACATTTTCGCTTTTGTTTCCCCGATCCTGTAACAGGACCAGTCAGTACTCGGGGATCCAGCTGATGTGAACGTTCCAAAGCCCTTGCGACAGTCCTGTCTGCAGTGAGTGTCCACAGCCAGCACTGGGGAGTGTTGTGTAGCCCTCCAACTGTACTGGTTCCTTGCTGAATGAGGTACAATGATAAAAGAGCAGTAAAGCAGGCCTTTATGTGTAGGATTCATCAACTGCCATGTGTTGGAGTCTATTTAATAAAACAAATTTGCATAGCACTATAATATTTTGTAAAATACATCATTCTGACAGTGGCTGCTCCCCATGTTAAACTGAGCCTGGTCACACTCAACCATTTTGCTTGATCCATGAATGTTATTCTGCTAAGTTCAATTTAGAAAAAAGTATATCTAATTGAAATGCTAATTAAAAATGTTTGATTCCAGTACAAATAAGAGAATTTCTGCTCTTCCCCTGTGTTGGGAGCTTGTATTTCCCTCCTCTTCAAGCTGACCAGATAGTCTGATGAGAGAGTGCGGAATCGGGCCTGTTTGACATTTGTTTTTGTCATATTTCACATTCGTCCATTCAGGAATCACTCATAAAGCTTCGGTTACTTCTGTAAAGATAATGATGAGGTTCATTGGTGCCTTCCATTAGTGTAGTATACACTGGGAAATCCCATGTGCATTGGAATTGGAAGTTGGTATGTATATTTACTCACCCAGATGTGAGAGGGAAGGGCCAAATGGTCAAGTGATCTATTGCACTTTCTAAATTGGCACCCCCATCCATTCCTTCCACCACCAACACTCAGTAGCAGCACTGTGGACCATCCACCAGATGCATTGCAGCAACTCTCCAAGGCTCCTTCAGCAGCAACTTCCAAACTCATAACCACTGCCGTCTAGAAGAAGGATAGCAGATGCATGGGAACACCACTACCTGCAAGTTCTCCTCCAAGCCACTCATCACCTTGACTTGGAAATATATTACGCTTCCTTCAGTATTGCTGGGTCAAAATCCTGGAACTCTCTCCCTAATGCCAGTTGGGTGTATCTGCAGCCCAAGACTGCAGTGGTTCAGGAAGGCAGCTCATCACCACCTCAAGGACAATAATGCTGCCCCAGCCAGCAGCTCCCACATCTAGTGAATGAATTTTAAAAAAATGATATACATAAAACAGGAACAAAGGACAGCAAATATACAAAGACATCATGATCTGCAATCTTGTAACACCAAAGATTCGATCTAGCTACGCAACTAAAAAGGGTTAAAGGGAAAGAAATTAGAGAAAGTGTGAACATAGCAAGCGAGGAAGCTTTTTAAATGCAGTATCTTTTAATGATATAATGCTAACCTATGTGCAACAGGAATACATAATGTAAAGGACGGGAGGTTCAATGATGAATACTGGAATGTACAAAAAGACACATCGGAGACACAGATGAGGAAGGCCTATTGCAAACTCTTTCAGTCCAGTAGCCAAAGAGAGCAGTCCAGGAACAGCAAAGTATCATCAGATATATTCATTGTCTTGAGAACATGAGCACTTTAGAGAGAGCACTTTAGAGAAAACACTTTGACTACCTCAATAATTCACAAGCGCCCAACCCCAGTAAATAACCCAATTAGAATGAATAAGGAATACAACTGAGGTTGAGTTATGGAGCAGACCAGCGGGCCTGAACACTAATAAATCTCTTGAGATCGATGATGTGTTTTTGATAGTTCTGAGAAACCAAGTAGAAAATATGAAGCAAGAAACATATAATTGAGTATGTCAAGACCCAAATAGATGGATAAAGAGACTAATGTGATGCCTGTACTCGGACGTCCAAAAAGGGAACTATCTCTTTGTAATAACATGAAATGTATATAGTAATAACCTAACAATCAGCATGGACTTCAGAGAAAGCATCTCAACCTTTTTCAAGAAATGATTCCTAAATGGACTGCAGGAAGATTGGAGATTCCAGCAGGTCTCTGACTAAGTTTCACTTAGGATCAAACCTGTTGGACTATAACCTGGGATTGTGTGACTTCTGACTTTGTCCACCCCAGTCCAACACCGGTATCTCTACGTCACTTCAAAAGAATTTTCAATGGACTCAAAATGTTAACTCTGTTTCTTTCTTTACAGATGCTGCCAGACCTGCTGAGTTTCTCCAACAATTCCTGTTTTTATTTCACTCTAGCATCCACAATATTTGGCTTGTAACTCTATTCACATTATTCTGGCTTCCAAAATGCACCTCTTCACACTGAATAGTATTGGATCACATCTGCTATTTGCCTATTTTTATTGTCTATCGATGTCTTCCTGAAGTCTGTGGCAATTCTACTCACCATTCACTATGTCACCAACATCTCAATCACCTAATAAACTTTGGAATTGTGTTCCCTTTATCCATGTTTGGATCATCCATATATAAATAAAATCAGAGAAGTGATCATAGAAGACCTACTGTATAGATGCAGGCTATTTGGCCCATTGAGTCGGCAATACCCTCCAAAGAGCATCCCACCCCGTACCTGTGCATTTCCCCTGGCTAATCCACCTAGCCTGCACACTCTGGTCAATTTAGCATGGCCAATCCACCAAACCTGCACATCTTTGGATTGTGGGAGGAAACTAGAGCACCTGAGGAAACCCACGCAAACACTGGGAGAATGTGCAAACACCACACAGACAGTTGCCCGAGGGTGGAATTGAACCTGGCTTCCTGGAGCTGTCAGGCAGCAGTGCTAACCACTGTGCTATGTACTGCCCCAGATAAGATCACTTTGGAGGGTCGGTGTGAACTTGAGGGGCCAAATGGCCTGCTTCCACACTGTAGGGATTCTATGATTCTTCTATGATCACTTTTCTGGTTTTATTTATATATGGATGATAATCCAGATATGATCACTAAGGAGCCTCTGTTCATACTTATCTCCAGTTTACCCCTACTCTTTCCCACTCCTATCTTTTAACCAATTCTCTACCCATTGATCTATTGAAACCTTCCACTGCCCATGTGCACACTACCCTCTCATGGCCTCCAACCACTCACTTAATATAATTTCTCTACACATGTACACATTCTATTATCATTGACTGCCACATATTTACCCTGCTGCTATTGCTCTTGCTCTCTCTCTCTTTTTCTTTCTCTCTCTCTCCCTCTCCTCTCTCCCTTCCCCTCCAACTCATAGGACCTTATTATTTACTATCTACCTTAATGATTTGGAGGAGGGGACATTTATCCATATTTACTAATGATACAAAAATAGGTGGGAGGGCATGTTGTGATGAGAAGAAAATCTCAGGCAGTGTAGGCACTGCAGTCATAGGGATTGTGTAGCAAATTCTGAAAAGTATCTTTGGGATATTGACCAGAAAACATTAGTAAAACAGATTAATACTGGGAGAGATATTGACCAGGATAATTCACCTTCCTTCAAAATAGTGTTATGGGTTGACACATACGTACACCAGAGAATAGATAGGGCCTTGATTGCTGAAAGACAACATTCATCCCCTTTCAGTACATGGACCAGAGGGACATGTAACCGCTCAGGCTTGTATTACTATTCAATCAGCTAAGGAGATTTCTCTGACCAAACTTCATTTATCTACCTCTACTCCATTTATCTATCTCTACCCCGTGTCCTTTGAGAGGCAGGAATTAATAAACATCAGATTTCAACTTAATACATGAACCTAGCATCAAATTCTCTTTGCAGGAGAGAGTTCCTTTGTGCTACTTGCAGTCCTGAAAAGCCTAGCTTTAACTTTTAGTTTCTGTCCCAGTGTACTTGACGTTCAAGAGAATGAGAGTTATTTCTCTAAACCAACTCTACGTCCATTGCTGAGGATTCTCAACTTGCATTCATCAGAACAGATGCAAGAATACCAAATTTCAAACAACTGCAGCAGAAAAGGATGCAAGTTGGTCAGCAAGTTGACTCTGGCTGATGCTTGGCTATGAAAAAGGAGTGCAGATCTGTAAGGACCCACGCTCCCAGGTAATTCAAAACATTTGCAAGGTTTGAACGTATTCAGTTTGCAAAGACCAAATACCATCAAATGTAAATGAGTTCAACTGATTAAATTGATTGTTTGTGTAGCAACTGGCACACTTGCCATCATCTCCTGTATTTTGTTTTTACCAAGACTTCCACTGTGAAACACAAAACTGTTACAGTGCAGAAAAAGGCCATTGAGCCTATTGTGTCTACATTGGCTTTCTAAATGAGGAAATCACTTAGTGCTATTCCTCATCCTGTCACCCTAACTGTTCATGCTTTTCAGATAATTACCTGATTGCCTGTTGAACACTCTGACTGAACTGGCTCTACTATCATCGTAGGAAATGCATTCCAGACCTTAACCACTTGCTACTTTAAAACATTTTCCCTCATATCATTAATAAGATCAGATATGATTAGGCCAGAGTGGACTGGGAACCGATACGTCCAGCTAAACCTGCCTCAGAAAAGTGAGATGCATTCAAGAAGGAAACATTAGAATGTTGAGGGCCAACGTGTTCCAATAAAGAAAACGGTGGGACCATCAAATTCTGTGGACTCTGGATATCAATGCATGTACAGCATTGGATTAAGAGAAAAGGGGAGGCTTATGGCAGGCACCAAGGGCTCAAAACAACAGAAGCACGAGAGGAGTAAAGAATATGCAAAATGGAACTTGAAAACAGAGATTAGGAGAGCTGTAAGGTAATATGAAAGGATACTGGCAGGTAAGCCAAAGGAAAATCCTGAATTGCTTTGCAGGTAGATTAAGGGTAAAAGGATAATGAGGGAAAGAGTAAGCCCGTTAAGGACCACAGTGGTAATTTACGTGGAGACAAAGGCTGCAGGTTGGATTCTAAATGAATACTTTGTGTTGGAGTTCATAGCTGAGAGGGATAATATGGGTACAGAATTAGGGAGAAGGACTATTATATAGATCTGGCAGGTTTAAAACTAGATAAATCTCCAGGCCAGAAGAGATGTATCCCAGGTTGTTGGCTGAGGCAAGGGAGGAAATAGCAGGGGTGCTTAAAAAGTTTTTCGTTCCTTTCTGGTCACAAGAGGAGGATAGAGGACAGCCAAAGTGGTACTGTTATTCAAGAAGGGAGCAAGGGATAAACCAGGAAACTACAGGCCAGTCAGTCTAACCTTGGTGGTGGGGAAACTATTGGAAGCAATTCTGAGGGACAGAACGAATCCACATTTGGAGAGGGACGTATTAATTAAGATCGGTCAGCATGGGTTTGTTAAAGGGAGATGATGTCTGACTAACTTGATTGAATTTTTGAAAGAGGTGACTGGGTGTATAGATAAGAACAATGCTTTTGATATCATCCACTTGGACTTCAGTAAAGCTTTTGATAAGAGCCCATGGGAATCAAGAAAATTTGGCAAATTGGATCCAAAGTTAAATGAGTGGCAGGAAGCAGAGGGTGACAGTTGAAGAATGCTTACCAAACGTGGCCCACTAGGCAATCGCATTCCACGCACGGATCCAAGCAATCCAGTAGGGTCCCGCAGTGATCAGTGTTGGGGCCCTTTATGTTTGTGGTTTATATAAATGATTTAGATTTGAATGTAGCAGGATTGATCAATAATTTCATGGATGAGACGAAAATAGGTCGGATGGTAAATAGTAAATTATGGAAGGATATAGACAGGTTGGTCAGATGGGCTGATTAGTGGCAAACATAATTCAACTGGATAAAATGTGAAGTGATGCACTTGGGCAAAATAAACAGGGCAAAGGAATACATGATGAACGGTAGGACTCCAGCAAGCACCGAGGATCAGAGGGACCTTGGTGCGCGCGTACACCAGTCCCTTAGGTATCAGAACACATAAAGTGGATACAGTCTCAGTGGGGCGGCACGGTGGCTCAGTGGCTAGCTCTGCTGCTTCATAGCGCCAGGGACTTGGGTTCAATTCCACCCTTGGCGACTGTCTGTGTGGAGTTTACACGTTCTCCCCGTATCTGCGTGGGTTTTCTCCGGGTACTCCGGTTTCCTCCTACAGTCCAAAGATGTGCAGGTTAGGTGGATTGGCTATGCTAAATTGCCTGTAGTGTTCAGGTATGTGTAGCTTAGGTCGATTATAGCAGGTCTGGGTGGGATGCGCCAAGTATCGGTGTGGACTTGTTGGGCTGAACGGCCTGTTTACGCACTGTAGGGATTCTATGATCTTTGATAGAACAAAACAGTTTAAGACTGAGATAAAGAACAATTTCTTTTCTCAGAGAGTTGAGTATCTTTGGAACTTTTTGCCACAGAGAGCTGTGGGGGTAGAGGCCTTGTGTATATTTAAGGCTGAGATAGATTCTTGATCAGTAGGGGAATTCAAGGGTTATGGGGAAAAGACAGGAAAGTGGATGAGAGGAATGTCAGATCAGTCATCATCCTATTGAATGGCAGAGCAGGCTCAAGGGGCTGAATGGCCTACTGCAGTTCCTATTTTTTATGGATCTCTGTAAAACATTACAAAAATCCAAGACACCCAGCTCTATAAAATCAACGTCCTTTGATCTTTTAACGAAGGTAGGTTGGCTGATTTAATATTTTTCAAGGCCAATAATCCATTCTCATTATCAAATATACCATTTGCTCCTCTCTCGATCTTAAATTGGTTCTGAGACTATGCTGTCTGGTCCTAGACTCTCCCATGAAAGGAAATATCCTTTTAGCATTGACCCTGTCAAGCCCCTTAAGAATCGTACATTAAGAATGGGAGGGGGAGTTGAAATGGTTCGCGACTGGGAGGTGCAGTTGTTTATTGTGAACCAAGCGTAGGTGTTCTGCAAAGCGGTCCCCGAGCCTCTGCTTGGTTTCCCCGACGTAGAGGAGGCCACAACGGGTACAGCGGATGCAGTATACCACACTGGCAGATGTGCAGGTGAACATCTGCTTGATGTGGAAAGTCTTCTTGGGGCCTGGGATGGGGGTGAGGGAGGAGGTATGGGGGCAGGTGTAGCACTTCCTGCGGTTGCAGGGAAAAGTGCCGGGTGTGGTGGGGCTGGAGGGGAGTGTGGAGCGGACAAGGGAGTCATGGAGAGAGTGGTCCCTCCGCAAAGCAGATAAGGGTGGGGAGGGAAAGATGTCTTTTGGTGGTGGGGTCGGATTGCAGATGGCAGAACTGTCGGAGGATGATGCATTGGATCCGGAGGTTGGTGGGGTGGTACGTGAGGACGAGGGGGATTCTTTTTTGGTTCTTATTGCGTGGACGGGGTGTGAGGGATGAGGTGCGGGAGATGTGGGAGACACGGTTGAGGGCGTTCTCGACCACCGAGGAGGGGAAGTTACGGTCCTTGAAAAACGAGGACAACTGAGATGTACGGGAGTGGAATGCCTCATCCTGGGAGCAGATGCGGCAGAGGCGAAGGAATTGGGAATAGGGGATGGCATTTTTGCAGGAAGGTGGGTGGGAGGAGGTGTATTCTCGGTAGCTGTGGGAATCAGTGGGCTTGAAATGGATATCAGTTTCTAGGTGGTTGCCCGAGATGGAGACAGAGAGGTCCAGGAAGGGGAGAGAGGTATTAGAGATGGTCCAGGTGAACTGAAGGTTGGGGTGGAAGGTGTTGGTGAAGTGGATGAACTGTTCGAGCTCCTCGTGGGAGCACGAGGCAGCGCCGATACAGTCATCAATGTAACGGAGGAAGAGGTGGGGTTTGGGGCCAGTGTAGGTACGGAAGAGGGATTGTTCCACGTAACCTACAAAGAGGCAGGCATAGCTTGGGCCCATTCGGGTACCCATAGCCACCCCCTTTGTCTGTAGGAAGTGGGAGGAATTGAAAGAGAAGTTGTTGAGGGTGAGGACGAGTTCGGCCAAGCGGATGAGGGTGTCAGTGGAGGGGGACTGGTCGGGCTTGCAGGACAGGAAGAAGCAGAGGGCCTTTAGGCCATCTGTATGGGGAATGCAGGTGTATAGGGACTGAACGTCCATGGTAAAGATGAGGTGTTGGGGACCGGGGCATTGGAAGTTCTGGAGGAGGTGGAGGGCGTGGGTGGTGTCACGGACGTAGGTAGGGAGTTCCTGGACCAAGGGGGAGAAAATGGAGTCCAGATAGTTGGAGATAAGGGCCCAGTCACGAACCATTTCAACTCCCCCTCCCATTCCTCAGACGACATGTCCATCCTAGGTCTCCTGCAGTGCCACAACAATGCCACCCGAAGGTTGCAGGAACAGCAACTCATATTCCGCTTGGGAACCCTGCAGCCCAATGGTATCAATGTGGATTTCACAAGCTTCAAAATCTCCCCTCCCCCTACCACATCCCAAAACCAGTCCAGCTCGTCCCCACCTCCTTAACCTGTTCTTCCTCCCACCTATCCCCTCCTCCCACCTCAAGCCGCACCCCCATCCCCTACCTACTAACCTCATCCCGCCCCCTTGACCTGTCCGTCCTCCCTGGGCTGACCTATCCCCTCCCTAACTCCCCATCTACACTCACCTTTACTGGCTCCATCCCCGCCTCTTTGACCTGTCTGTCTCCTCTCCACCTATCTTCTCCTCTATCCATCTTCTTTCCGCCTCCCCCTCTCTCCCTATTTATTTCAGAACCCCCTTCCCCTCCCCCATTTCTGATGAAGGGTCTAGGCCCGAAACGTCAGCCTTTCTGCTCCTATGATGCTGCTTGGCCTGCTGTGTTCATCCAGCTCTGCACCTTGTTGTCTCGGATTCTCCAGCATCTGCAGTTCCTGCTATCTCCATCATCCCAATGAATGTTCTCTGAACTGCGTCCAATCACATAACTTTCCTTAAGTAAAGGGACCAAAAAGGCTCAGTATTCCAGGACTGGTCTCACCCGCACCATATGCAGTAGCTAATAAGATCATGTGTAATTGCTGGTGTTCGGATCTTGCTGTGCTGAATCTGCTGCTGATTTCCTACATTACAACAGTGCCAACACTTTGCAGCCTGCATCCTCCCAGGGAGCTGTTGCAGCAGCCTGTTTGGACACTTGACTCCCAGCAAGACCCGCGCCCCTGCCCCAAACAAAGATGGCGGCGGCCGTGACAACACTCAGCACTTTCGGGGCCCACGTGATGGAGTCAGGTAAAATCGATTACTGCCGGGAACGGTAGATTCGACGCGCGAGTTGCGACCAAACCTTTGAATATTATTTTAAAAAAGGGAGGTGGCGAGGCCGGCGTCGGTCGACGCAGTTCGCGCGGGTGAGATTGCCATCAGCGGCATCAGGACGGAGAGTATCAGCTGTCACAGGGACGGTGCGGCCCGGTTCGGTGAAAGTGCGAACAGGAATCGAAAACACAGAGCAGAACGGAAAATGGCGTCTCTGAACGAGAGGTCCGTGTGGGATGAGGTGGAGGTGAGATTCAGAAATATAATAATATAAAGGCAGAGAGTGATATTATCGTATAACGTCGAGAGGGAGAGGGAGAGAAGTCCGCTGAGATGAGGTGAAGTTAAGAGAGAGAAATGTAATGTATAAAGTTAGCTCGGTCCATTGGGATGAGGTAGAGGTGAGGGAGAAATATATTCCAGTGTAGTACAGAGAGGGAGTATGGTGATGGTTTGTGTTAACTTTTGAGAAACTCCCAGATTCAGGAATGGTTCATTTGGACTGGAGAATAACAAATATAAACCCATTATTTAGGAAGCGGGGGTGGGGGGTGGAAAGAGGTGTAGAGAAGGGGAAACTATAGGTTAGAGATAAGTAAGAACTGCTGATGCTGGAGTCAAAGATAACACAGTGTGAAGCTGGAGAAACACAGCAGGCCAGGCAGCATCAGAGGAGTAGGAAAGCTGATGTTTCGGGTTGGGACCCTTCTTGTGGTGTACTGGTAATGTCCCTGCCCCTGGATCTGAGTAGCCTGGATTCAAGTCCCACCTATTCCAGAGGAGTGTAATAACATTTCTGAACAGGTTGATTTAGAAACTATAAGTCAATTACTTCTTATGTCGGTTGTCAAAATCGATCACCTCAGGAATATATGCTTGAGGGAGTTAAACTCCAGGTAATCGGGAAGAGTTGGCATGTTTTTTTCGTGACAGGGAAATTGTGAGTGATTAATTTATTGGAATCCTTTTGAAGGTGGAACATGCTGTGGAGAAATGGGAACCTGTCGATGTACAGTAGTTGGATTTCCAGAAGACAGTTGAAAAGATGCCAGGTCAAAGCAGAAAATAAAAGCTTATGTGTAGGGGATAACATATTAGCATGGATCGAGGATCGGCTGGCTGGCAGAAAAAAGAGCATTTATGAATGGGTTTTTGTCTAATCGCAGGATACAACAAGTGAAGTCCCACAGGTGTGTGCTGGGACCTCAACTTCTTACACTTTACATCAGTGATTAAGATGAGGGGAGTGAAGGGGCATGATAATTAAACTCGTATTAATATATAAATAGGAAGTATGTTGTGAAGAGAACAAAGGGAGTCTGCAAGTGGATACAGACAGATGAGTGAGTGGGCAAAAATCTGGCACATGGAGTATAATGTGGGTAAATGTGAAGTGCTTCACTTTGGCAGGAAGAATGGGGAAAAAAATTAATTTTGGTGATTTGGAGAATGACTGCAGACTTCCGAGGTGCAGAGGGATTTAGGTGTTCTAGTGAGTGAGTCACAAAAAATTAGTATAAAGGTACAGTATGCCATCAGAAGGACTGGCCAGTAGCTAGTGTTCCTCTGTTCAAGAAAGGAAGTAGGGATAATCCAGGAAATTATAGACCGGTGAGTCTCCCATCAGTGGTTGGGAAACTGTTGGAGAAGATCCTTAGGGATGGGATTTGGGTGCATTTGGCCTAATTAGGGACAGTAGAGCAGAGCAGTGGATGACATCTATGTGGATTTTAGTAAGGCTTTCAACAAGGTTCCCCATGGTAGGCTCATCCAGAAAATTAAGATGCATGGGATCCACAGCGATGTGGCCATTTGGATTCCAAATTGACTTGCCTATAGAAGACAGAGGGCAGTGGTGGAAGGCTGTTTTTCTGGCTGGAAGTCTATGACTAGTGGTGTTCCGCAGGGAACTGTACTGGGACCTCTGCTGTTTGTGATATATAAAAATAACTTTGAAAACGTAGATGCTTAGGTTAATAAGTTTGCAAATAACGCAGATCAGGGGAGTTGTTGATAGTGTAGTAGGTTGTCCTAGGAAGCAGCAGGAGATAGATCAGTTGCAGATATGGGTGGGGAAATGGCAGATAGTTTAATCCAGGGAAGTGTGAGGTATTGCACTTTGGGAGATCAAATTTTAAGGGAAAGTATGTAGTTAATGGTAGGATCCTTAACAGCATTGATGTACAGAGGGATCTTGGAGTCCCAGTTCATAGCTCCCTGTAAGTGGCCACACAAGTAGATAGGGTGGTAAAGAAGGCGTATGACATACTTGGTTTTATTGTTCAGAACATTGAGTACAAATGTTAGGATGTCATGTTGCAGCCTAACAAAGTTTTTTGTAAAGTATTGCATTCAATTCTGGTCGCCACAGTACAGGAAGAATGTGAGGCTTTGCAGAGGGCGCTGAAGCTGTTTAGCAGGATATTGCCTAGATTAGATGGCATGAGCTATAAGGACAGGCTGAACAAACTCGGGTTGTTTTCTCCGGAGTGATGGAGGCTGAGGGGAGACCTGATAGATGAATATAAAATTATGCGATGCATAGATAGGGTTAACAGTCAGAATCTTTTTCCCAGAGTTGAAATGTCTAATATGAGAGGGCATGCATTTAAGACGAGGGAGAAATTTCAAAGGAGATGTGAGGGACAAGTTTTTTTTTTAACAGAGTAATATATGCCTGGAACGTTCTGCCAGGGACAGTGGTGGAGGCAGATACAATAGGGGTGTTTAAGGGGCTTTTAGATAAGCACACAAATATGCAAAGAATGGAGGGATATGGACCATGAGTAGGCAGAAGGGATTAGTTTAATATAGCGTCAGCGTTGTGGGTCGAGGGGCCTGTCCCTCTGCTGTACTGTTCTATGTTCTAAAAGGGTTAGTGGGATGTTATCTTTTTCTTACAACAGGAATTGAATATTAAAGGAAGGATGTGCTTCAGTTATACAGGACATTGTTGAGACTATGTCTTGAATACTGTGCACAGTCTTAGTCTTTTTTATTTAAAGAAGGATGTAAATGTTTTGGAGGCGGTTCAGAGAAGATTCACTCGATTGATATCTGGAATCAGTGGGTGGTCTTATGAGGAAAGGTTGGGCAGTCTGGGCTTGTTTCCACTGAGGTTTAGAAGAGTGAGGGGTGACTTGATTGAAGTATATAAGACCATTCAGGATCTTATCAAGGTTGATGTGGAAAGGATGTTTCCCTGTTTGGGTGAATCCCAAACCAGGGGTCACTGTTTTAAAGTGAGGGGTCACCTTTTCAGGGCAGAAATGAGGAGAATTGTTCTCTAAGGGTTGTGAAATTTTGCCACCTCTGAGGCAGAGTTCCAATGATTATTTTTAAGACTGAGGTGGATGAATTCTTGTTTGGCAGGGGAAATCAAAGGTTATTGGGGGTAGATGGGAATAGGGAATGCAAACCTCAAACAGATCAGGCATGATCTTATTGAATGGTGAAGCAGGCAAGTTGATCAAAGTGAATTGGGGGGTGGAAATAGGGGAAGTGAGAGTGAAAATGGAGGGTGAGTTTCGGGTGTGAGGGTGTATAAGAGACCATGATTGTTTGAGGTCTTAATTCCAAGCCTCCACCTTAACCCCATCTCCAATGTTACCTTTGGCTAAAATATAAACAACCGATCTGACATGAGATGCCACCTGTAGAAGACAGTCCAAACCATCCCTTGTGTGAGCAAGTGTTTCTGAAGTTCTCTCCTATAAGGTGTTGCCTCATTTTTGTACACTGCCCAGCCAGCAGAAATTGATAGGGTGGATAGAACCGGTTACACTTAATAGCTTAAACATTTCTACCTGTCACCCCTAAATCTTGTAAATGTTGGGAGCTAAGAGATTATCTTATTTACTCTTTCCTAATTAAACTGTTTTACCAGAATGATACGCAGAAGTCAATCTACACTGCTGTACCTGAAACCCCAGTATCTCCTTTCAAAGGTATGGGGCCCAGAGCAGCTCCCAGTGACTCCGGGGGTGGTTGAAGTAGGGCTCTGTCCAGCTGTTTGTGTTTGAGTCCTTGAGAGAAAGGCCAGAGTTCCATCAGCCTTTAGGATTATTTTCTGGACCTGTTTAATGATCTGTGTAGCTGGACCCATTCTTTGCCTCCACTGCTTTTCCCCATTGAGAAAAACCCTGGTTTCCTCCTTTTTTGGATCCCAAGTGAATGACTTCACTCACTTTGATTAGATTGCAATCCATTTAGCTTAGTTTCAGCCAATCACCGAGCTGATCAGTATCTCTAGGAGTTGATGTTTCCACCCATGCTGTTTACAGTGCTGTCCATCTTTGTTTCATCGGCAAATTTGCACTCGTATTTCTATGTCCGTGATAAATAGTGAGTAGTTGAGATCTCAACTCAAGAAATCTGGGGAAATAACATCCAGAGATATATAACATCCGCTTCTTCAGTCACCTATTCAGGAACTCTATCAGGTTGGTCAGGTCTGACCTCCCTTTTTATAAACCCAGCTGTCTCTGACCAGCTGAAAACAGTGGAGCTGTTTAATGACACTCTCATTAATTACAGACTCCAGTCATTTCCCCGTAAAAGTGTTCGATTGACTGCTCTATAACTCCCTGGTCTCCCCTTCTCACTTTACTTACATAAGGAAGGGACGTGAACAATTTTTCTGCGTAAAGGAATGGCTGTTGCCTAGACTGCATAGGGTTGGAGTGAAAAAGTATAGATGTCTTACTGCACTTAGATGGATTTTTGTACCATGAACCGCATTTGGAGTAGTATCTTCAGTTTTGGTCAGGTAAGGCATCCTCACCTTGGAGATGACATGGAGAGCATTCATCAAAACCAAACCACACCACACCCCACCCCACCCCACCATCGCAGGGGTCAGTGACGTAAGTCCAAAACTGTGTTCTCTGGAGCTCACAAGAATGGAAAGGGATCTCATTGAAACATCAACTTTTGAGAAAACCTGATAGGTATAGCACTGAAAGGTTTGTTCTCTGGCCCAAACTCCAGAGTTGGGATCATGAAGTTCGTTCATGTCAGGAGAGAAAAGAGACTGGAGAAATGCAGAGACAAAAAGCTGGCAAATTCCTGGGAGCTACTGGCCTATGTCCTAGGAATGTGTAAAAGTAGAGAGAGAAAAGAAATAATTTGTATTCTCTCCACAAACCCCCAACACCCTCTGTTTGTCTCTCCTTCCCTCTGCCCCTCACCCCTACTTGCTTCCCCCATTGATGGTTTGTTTTACTTTTTCAGGATGGCATTGGTGAAGAGGTGCTTAAAATGTCCACTGAGGAGATTGTTCAGCGTACACGCCTGCTGGATAGTGAGATTAAGGTAAATGCTCAGTACCTCAACCAGCAGTTGAAGACACCGCAGTCCTGTTTGTGCAGTGCCTGGAAGTGGGAAGATACCGCATTTCCCCTCTGCCCGTGCTGAGCAGCTGCTTGGAATGGGACTGTTAGGGCTCAGTGCTGCAAGACCTGAGGGGATTGGTCCTAATGACTTCCACAGGCCACCCAATAAAATCTTCACGTGTTAGAATAGGTGAGGGTGAATCTAGAATTTAAGGCTTTTCACATTTGAATAGTCTACCAGTACTTCAGTTACAGGCTGCCACATGAGCAATGGCTATATGAGTGAGGTAGAGAACTGTCAAAGGTATCCCAGAGTGAACCAAAGCCATGAGATAATGGTCCCAGTCTAAGAGGGAGTGTGTTTGTGTGTGAATGGAGTTTGGGTTGGTGTTTGTTTGAGTGTGACAGCCAGAATGTGTGCACAGTCCCTTCACCATTGTTGTCACCATTTTGACGTAAGCTGTCTCTGACTGATTGGCAGATTATGAAGAGTGAGGTGCTGAGAGTCACACATGAGTTGCAGGCCATGAAGGACAAAATCAAGGAGAACAGTGAGAAAATCAAAGTGAACAAGACCTTGCCGTACCTGGTATCCAATGTCATTGAGGTGAGTACATGAGGCTCCCTGAGTAGGTCCCTGCCCAAAGCTGATTGAAGTGTCAGGGAATGTGAGCACTTTGTGCTTACACCCAGGATACCTCTGTAATGACAGTCCAATTGGAGATGGCACTGCTGCATCTGAGCACATTTCAGTGTTAATCACCTTAAATCTTGGACCATCTCGTCATTGCTTTTCAACAAAGTGCAATGGAATCTGACAGCAAACAGAGCCTCAGTTTAATGACCCATCCAAAGGATGACCCCTTCCATCAGCCCGGGCTACACTCCTGGCCTGGGCCCTCCCTCGGCCTGTTTGGTTGAGCTGAAACCTTGTGCTCAGATTGTCTCAAGGGACTTGTGCTGTGACATTCAAGCACAGAAGGTGTGTACAATTACTTTCTCAGCTCTGTGAATTCGCAATCTCATTCTTTTTACCTTTTTAACTGAGGCCAGTCAACATGACCAGACATAAAGGACAAAGAGCTGCAATTGATATTTGCTATCACCTTGAAACGCGCTATCACCTTGAAACGCGCTCTCCCAGTTTTCAGTTTAATGAACCATCTAAGGGACCTCAGTGCAATGCAAAACTCCCTCGGATTTTCATAGTTCCTGCAAAGATGTCTGAGTTCCGTATGTGATTTATTCACATAGAGCAGAACTCATATGACGGCATAGATGTGGGGCTTCCCAGCTGCTGTGCAAACAAGTGATCATGCCCCTGGGGTGCTCTATGAGCCATTAACCACTTCCACCATTGTTGGGCTGTACCCTGGCACTGCTATGGGAGCAGACAGGTTTTAAAGCTAACCTGTCATGGCTTGGGGCATTATTGTGAGGGGCATTGCTAATGCCTTGCCCTGATGCTCTTTCTCAGTTACTGGACGTTGATCCAAATGACCAGGAGGAGGATGGAGCAAATGTCGATCTGGATTCCCAGCGGAAAGGGAAGTGTGCTGTGATTAAAACATCCACCCGTCAGGTAAGGAGGGCCTTAGATTTGTGATTGAAGGAGCTGTTGTGGAGGATTATGTCCCAGTACTGCATGTGCTGTACAAGTTGGAACAGTATTACTGTTTGTGAGGGGGACTTGGGAAAGACTGCCAGGTCCAGACCCTCTGTACTACTTGTACACTGAGAGCAAGGCAGTTAACTGGAGCTGGTAGGCTGGGTTATCTGCCATCGCTTGCACAGCCCCAGGAGAGAGGAAAGGAGATTGCCTCATTCTTCTCCATTAGACCAGGCAGAAGAAGTTCTGAGTCTCCTACCAGCAGCACTGTTCCCTGTACGCCCCACCTTTCCCAACCACATAGCATGTGCTGAACCACTCACCATTGATGTTACTGGGGTTGGGCTAAGTTAACGGTATAGATTTATAAAAGGTAGAGCATTCATTGTTTGTTTATTTTTCATGAAGTAACAAAGGAGGTAGTTTAAGGGATTGCAATTGATGTTGTATATGTGGATTTTAAGAAAGTGACTAGGTACCAAAATGCTCATTACTAAAACAGTGACTCAGCAAATATGAGAATCACTGTCTAATTGGACAAATAATTGACTTGAGGACAAGAGCAGTGAGTTAAGGTAGTTGGTTACTTTTCAGACTGGAGAGTTGTAGACATTGATGTTCCCCAAGGGTCAGTGCTAGGATCACATTTTTTACTTTGCTGTAAATAAATAATTTGGATATTGGAAGGCCAAGTAAGATTTCAAAATGTGCTGACTATACCAAACTTAGACAGGTGGTGTTATGATCCTAACTAATTTTATTAGACAAATCAGGTCCCAGACTGAAACTTGACTTCACAGGTCATGTTCAGTCGTTCTGGTTTTAATGACTTGGTTTCTCACTGGAATACAAACACACACTGTTGCAGGGTTGGTTTTAACAACAAAACAAATTTAATACACACAAGCAATAAGTATAAAATAAATTAGACTATTTAAATATAATGCAAATTTAAAGGTTTTGAAACAGATAGTAACACAATCCCAGCAATTCCAAAATCAGACCTTTACACATGCCAAAAGCATGCTTTCTACAGTACTGCTTTCATAGAAAAATCCCCTTCTCTATCACATTTATAGGCTTAATTTAATTGTGACTTCTATTCTCTGTCTGGAAAATCTGAGCCTTTTCCTGAAGCTTTCATTCACCTGAGTTTAAATGTTCTCGGCTTCAAATAACTTCTTCAGGGTTTTATCCAAGCACTTCTGGTCTGGAGCTATTACCAGACACCTTACTCTAAGGAAATCAATTTTCATTATCTTCTCTCTTTCTTAGGAGCCCTGCTTTGCATTTCTATCTTCATCTAAGACCTCAGAATTGCCCCAAACCGAAACCAAATTGAGACACCTTACTCTAAGCTACTGGCATTTCCCTTAAGCTTAAAAGTGCACAAGTTTCTGACTGAAACCTTAGATGCACAATTGTTTACCTAATTCATAAACTCTCCTAATGTATACAAATGTATACAAAACCTGATTAAGCTACTCCTCCATCAAGTTGTTTTGAAAGAAATGTCCATAGCTATGAATATTTAAGCTAATCATTAAACCCTTCAGATGCACAGAAAAACCCATATGTCATTAATTCAAAGTTCAAAACTCCAAACTTCAAAAGAAATGATATACGTATAAATTGCACTACATCATAATGGCTGCAGTGAGGATGACCGGAATTGATTCTAACAAATAATAAATGGATCGGAGTGGGCAGACAAATGGCAGATGGAGTTTAATACAGAAAAGTGTGAGGTGATGCAGAATGATTAGGGAAAAGTTAGGTAGACTTAATGACCCAGTTCTAAATACTCTGCAGGGACAGAGGGTGTTTACGTGCATCTGTCTTTAAAACATATGGGATCTAAGAGATGCATGGGAAATGTGAGGAGGAATTTTGTTTTACCTGTGGTACACTTTTACAAGTGGTAATGACCTAAAGCTTTCTACCAACGAAGGGTTGGAAATGAAGACTATGATTTTGAAAGGAAATTGGATGGGTGCTTGAGGTTAATAAAGCTGTGGGGCCTTGGGAATCAAGTTGGGGGGGTGGTGGGAGTCACTGCTCCACCGAGACCTAGCATGAAGGTGGACTAAATGGGCTCCTTCTGTGCTGTTGGGATTATAAACTGTTCTCAGGCTGGGTTTGGTTGATTGGATGTTTACTTCTGTCTTCTGTATGTTGGACAGACGTACTTCCTGCCTGTGATTGGACTGGTCGATGCTGAGAAACTGAAGCCTGGTGACCTCGTGGTGAGTGCATCCCACTTGTTTCTTTATTCGGACCCTATCTCTTCCACGCTTGTTGTCCTCCCCCATGGCTTTCACAGACAGTTCACTGTAACTGATTGAACCTTGTGGCCTTGTACACCTTGTATGTATCAGTGTCCCACCCCACTCTAACTCTGTGAGTGTCCTTATATCCCTTTCTGTGATGGCCTTTGATCTGCCTGTAATATCTCCTGTTTCCATTCCAGGGTGTGAACAAGGATTCCTACCTGATCCTGGAGACTCTGCCGACTGAGTATGACTCTCGGGTAAAGGCCATGGAGGTGGATGAGCGACCGACTGAGCAGTACGGTGACGTTGGGGGTCTGGACAAGCAGATCCAGGAGGTCAGTGGGTGCCTATAATGAGGGATGGGATGAGCACCAGACTGCAGCAGACACGGAGGGGACTCTCCATGTGTACTGGATGCCATAGTATTGCCCAGCTGTGGAATGTCAATGCCTGAAATCCCATTTGAGGAAAGAGTTGCTGAGTATGTGTCCGGCTGAAGGGTGGACCTTTTCTGTGATAATGATATGTTTCTCCCCGTCTCTCTCTGCAGCTTGTTGAAGCCATTGTCCTCCCTATGAATCACAAGGAGAAGTTTGAGAATCTGGGAATCCAGCCTCCAAAGGGAGTTCTGATGTACGGACCACCAGGAACAGGAAAGACCTTATTGGCGAGAGCCTGTGCTGCACAGACCAAGGTGAGAGCTGTCTGACTTAACAGGGAAGACAGAGGAAGCTTTACTCTGTATCTAACCCTGTGCTGTCCCTGTCCTGGGAGTGTTTGATGAGGACAGTGTAGCAATAGCTTTCCTTTCAGTTTAAAACAGCAGCGGGAGCTTTACTCTGTATGTGAGCTGACAGCTTTCTCCTCACTTCAGGCTACCTTTCTGAAACTGGCAGGCCCACAGTTGGTGCAGATGTTTATTGGCGATGGTGCAAAGCTTGTTCGTGATGCTTTTGCTTTGGCCAAAGAGAAAGCTCCGTCCATCATCTTCATCGATGAACTGGATGCCATCGGCACAAAACGGTGAGAAAAGTGACCACAATCGTTACACCTCCACACTGACCAGTGTTACACACCAGCATATTTAGCCCCCAACACTCTGACCGTCGATGGAAAGTAGTGGTGGCCAAATGTGGGTGTTGGATGGATGGGAGGGGAGCATGTTGAGCACATGTGGAGGGGAACGGTGCATTGGTGTGGGTCTGTCTCTAATATAGTGGATTAGTGCCCTTTTTATCTTTCTTGAGTGAAGTTTTGGGTGATTTTTTTGTGACATGGTAGCATATCGAGAGTTCTGCTTCAGGGGAAGACTGGGCAGTAAATGTTTGTGTGTTATGCTGGTAAAGTGGTCGGTGGGCTTGCAGTACCAGTGAACACATGAACAGTACCTGGCTACATTGTGATTCTGTCTGTTGCAGGTTTGACAGTGAAAAGGCTGGTGACCGTGAAGTTCAGCGAACAATGTTGGAGCTGCTCAATCAGTTGGATGGCTTTCAGCCAAATACCCTTGTCAAGGTAAATACTGGAGAGTAACTTTGCGTGTGTGGGTGTGGGTGTGGGTGGGGGTGGGGGTGGGGGTGGGGGTAGGGGTAGGGGTGGGTTGTTCCTGTAAGTATAAATATTCTTTAGGAGGGGCCAAAGTAACTATTGGTGTTTTCCCATTGTGCCAATCTGTGTGTCATTGCAGAACTCCGGGCAAGTTTTCATGTGGGCAGATTGAAGTGGGTGGTTATGTATGGGCCACCTTCATAGGCACTAACTGCATCAAATGCTTGAGGGAAAACTGATGTTATTACTCACTTAAAATCTAATTTGAAGTGGGCCACCCATTTGAAGTGTCCTCCAAAATATCTAGGTTTGAATTTCTGAAGAAGGGTCCCGACCCGAAACATCAACTTTTCTGTTCCTCTGATGCTGCCTGGCCTGTTGTGTTCCTCCAGCTCCACACTGTGTGATCACGTCATCATTACATGGCTGCTGTCACAAAAGCAAAACCTAACTTTTTTGATTGATTTTTTTTTTTTTTTTTTGTTGCTAAATTTTGATTTGTTTTGTCTTTGGTCACTGTCGTTGCCAGTTTTTTGTGTGTAAGAGTGCGAAACAACCCATTCTCTGGAGTTTGACTATTGCTCCCATTCCCCGGTAGGTGATTGCAGCCACCAATCGAGTTGATATCCTGGATCCAGCTTTGCTGCGGTCTGGCAGACTTGATCGGAAGATTGAGTTCCCAATGCCCAATGAGGAGGCGCGAGCAAGGATTATGCAGATTCACTCACGGAAGATGAATGTCAGGTGAGAATGCTCTGTGCTCAGTCAGGAGTCAGTCCAGCTTCACCAGCTCTTCTCCTTCTGATGTCTCATCCATGTGTCCCATTGCCCTGGCAATTCCATCTCTAACCTGAAGTATAAGCAGAAATTTGTTGCTACATTGCCTAGGTTCAGCCATGTAACTGGGGTCGGTATACAGGCAGATGTGGTTAATACTGTTACACTTTACTGGCACATGAGGAGGTCATTAATCCATTTGTGTGCAGTAATCTACTATGTCTGCAACCGTGCAGATTTATTTCATTTGAGTGTTTATCCATTAGCTTTTTGACACATTGACTGTTTCTAATTCTGCTGTCATTCTGGGCCCTGAGTTGCAATGTATTAGGAACTCATGAATTTAGATTGACTATTGTATTAAATTGTGGTGTAAAGTCATATGGTTCAGAGTAGGGCCCAGTTCTAGGTAATAGTGGATTTTCCTGTTCAATGTTCTTTTCTTGTTGCTGCCTGCAGTCCTGATGTGAACTATGAGGAGTTGGCTCGATGTACCGATGACTTCAATGGAGCTCAGTGCAAAGCAGTGTGTGTGGAAGCGGTAAGTATAACTCTGAGATCTCGGATAGGGAAATTTACGGAAGATTGAGACCAGTGTGTCAGGATAGAGAATTCTGGAGCTTGGGAATGGTGTGTAGAGATAGGGAGTTCCTGGAGATTGGCAGCAGTGTGTCAGGAAAGAGAATCCCTGGATGGTAGACGCAGTTTGTCAAGATAGAGAGAATCCCTAGGAATCAGGAATAGTGTCAGTATAGAAGGGAACCTCTTGAGATCAGGAAGTGTGTGTTGGGATTGAGTGTTTATGGAAACTTGGGTGCAGTGTATTAGGAGAGAGACTCCCTGGGGATTGCGTTAGTGTGTCAGGATAGGGAGATCAAGGACAGTATGACATGTCAGAGTTTCATTGGCTAGCAGTTAGTTGTGACAGGCTCTCAGGAATCTCCTTTCCTGCAAGAGAGTAATGTGACTGTTGCCAGGAGGATTATCACATAAGAATGTTGGTGTATTTGTAGCAGTCAGTAACCACGATGGCTGATCTCTCAGCCCTGTCTTCCTGCCATCATACACCATTCCTCCAATCCCCGCAATGAGAGTCTGATACTTGTTGCTCCATATGTACACTTGGGCGTGTCTGTGCTGCCCACTTGCCCTTTACGTTGTTCTGGAGAGAAGTCAGACTGAGTGTGTTCCTTGACAACAAGGTGCAGGGCTGGATGAACACAGCAGGCCAAGCAGCATCATCGGAGCAGAGAGGCTGACGTTTCGGGCCTAGACCCTTCATCAGAAAAGGGGGAGGGGAAGGGGGTTCTGAAATAAATAGGGAGAGAGTGGGAGGCGGATAGAAGATGGATAGAGGAGTGGAGAGGAAACAAACAGGTCGAAGAGGCGGGGATGGGGCCAGTAAAGGTGAGTGCAGGTGGGGAGTTAGGGAGGGAACAGGTCAGTCCAGAGAGGACGGACAGGTCAAGGGGGCAGGATGAGGTTAGTCGGTAGGAGATGGGGGTGCGGCTTGAGGTGGGAGGAGGTGATAGGTGGGAGGAAGAACAGGAGAGGGAGGCAGGGACAAGCTGGACTGGTTTTGGGATGCGGTAGGGGGAGGGGAGATTTTGAAACTTGTGAAATCCTCAGTTGTGACATCTCAGTTGTCCTCGTTTTTCAAGGACCGTAACTTCCCCCCCCTCAGTGGTCGAGAACGCCTTCAACCATGTCTCCCACATCTCCCGCAACTCATCCCTCACACCCCGTCCACGCAATAAGAACCAAAAAAGAATCCCCCTCGTCCTCACGTACCACCCCACCAACCTCTGGATCCAACACATCATCCTCCGACACTTCCGCCATCTGCAATCCGACCCCACCACCAAAGACATCTTTCCCTCCCCATCCTTATCTGCTTTCCGGAGGGACCACTCTCTCCGTGACTCCCTTGTCCGCTCCACACTCCCCTCCAGCTCCACCACACCCGGCACTTTTCCCTGCAACCGCAGGAAGTGCTACACCTGCCCCCATACCTCCTCCCTCACCCCCATCCCAGGCCCCAAGAAGACTTTCCACATCAAGCAGATGTTCACCTGCACATCTACCAATGTGGTATACTGCATCCGCTGTACCCGGTATGGCTTCCTCTACATCGGGGATACCAAGCGGAGGCTCGGGGACCGCTTTGCAAGACACCCACGCTCGGTTCGCAATAAACAACTGCACCTCCCAGTCGCGAACCATTTCAACTCCCCCTCCCATTCCTCAGACGACATGTCCATCCTGGGCCTCCTGCAGTGCCACAACGATGCCATCCGAAGGTTGCAGGAACAGCAACTCATATTCCGCTTGGGAACCCTGCAGTCCAATGGTATCAATGTGGATTTCACAAGTTTCAAAATCTCCCCTCCCCCTACTGCATCCCAAAACCAGTCCAGCTCGTCCCTGCCTCCCTAACCTGTTCTTCCTCCCACCTATCCCCTCCTCCCACCTCAAGCCGCACCTCCATCTCCTACCGACTAACCTCATCCCACCCCCTTGACCTGTCTGTCCTCCCTGGACTGACCTATCCCTTCCCTAACTCCCCACCTTTACTGGCCCCATTCCCGCCTCTTCGACCTGTTTGTTTCCTCTCCACCTATCCTCTCCTCTATCCATCTTCTATCCGCCTCCCACTCTCTCCCTATTTATTTCAGAACCCCCTTCCCCTCCCCCTTTTCTGATGAAGGGTCTAGGCCCGAAATGTCAGCCTCTCTGCTCCTATGATGCTGCTTGGCCTTCTGTGTTCATCCAGCCCTGCACCTTGTTGTCTCGGATTCTCCAGCGTCTGCAGTTCCTACTATCTCTGAGTGTGTTCCTTGGAGGCTGAGGTTAGTCAACTTGCCTCACTCTGTATGTTTCCTCTGTCTCACTGTGTTGCTGATGCTGAATATTTTTACCTTGACAGGGGATGATCGCTTTGCGCAGAGAGGCCACTGAGCTCACACATGAAGATTATATGGAGGGCATCCTGGAGGTTCAGGCCAAGAAAAAGGCCAACCTCCAATACTATGCCTAGGAGCCAGGCCCCTTGTTGGTACCACTCCCCGTACGATCCCTGGAGCTGGATTCAATGAAATGATTGCTTCTCCTGTATTCATGAAGTAGCTGAGCCAGGTGTGGGATGGGGTCTGGGTAATATGTACATGTATCCAGAGGGGTCTTATCACCTTGTCCAGTTAGGAGATGGTAGTAATAAACCCCCAGGCCAGGTCTCCGATACACTGTACACAAGAAACAACTTCAAACAAAATAACACACTCTGGTGTTCCATGGCTTTACATCTTTTTAATTATTGACCAACTGAATGCTCAGTGTATATATTACAATCTCAAACACTCACTCCCTGATCAGATCAGTTTATTCCTTCAATCCTTGGCTATAAACATACATCAAAAATGGACATCACAATATTTTACAAATGTACTGTAAACAGATAGTACTGCACTTGATTTTGATACATCCCAGACCTGCATGCTTCTTTCAGAATGACGTGACACAATGAGCACAGCACAGTGGTGAGAGAGAGGTCAGGAATGGTGCAATCATTTCACGTGATGCTTGGGAAAAGTGGGGAGTTGGATCAATGACTGAGAAGCTGTGGTGGTCATGCCAGTAAAAGTGACAGGAGAGGAGAAGCTTGGAGCTCTTTAGAAGATCAAGGTCTGATCCCATCATGAACACACAAATGTGAATGGAGTAAGACTGATAGACTGAGTGATCCAGTCCTATACCACCACCTCACAGAACCTCACCTTTCACTGAACCATGGGTCAGTGCTGTTTGGATGGGGGGTGGGGGGGTGCATTAGGAATGCCCCTGAAATGAATCAGTGTGAAACACGTCCTCCTCACTCCTGTTATCAAGCTCAGTCAGGATTGTTCATGGGGTCTTACTGAAAAAGCTCAGCTCCACTCCCAGACCATTAGAGTGAGATACTTCATTGTTTGGAGTTTGCTTGATTGGTTTGAACCAGACCAGGCACAACTCTGAACCTTTATAAGTTAATTTTCCTGCTTGATTTAATATACATCTAGAGGGGAATTAGTTTAATTCTGAAGTAAGGTTTTTGAAAATATTTGAAAGAGCCTGTGGCTTTTAATACAGATAGGAGATAAACTCAATCCAGGAAATAAACCATTCCTCGACAAGATGATACCCACCTATATCGCCCTCCTCTTTTCCCCCCCTCAACCCACTGCTGCATTTTTCTCCTGGTGCTTACTATTAGTCATTCACTGCCTTCTACATACCAGTTTTATCTACTGTCACTCATTTCCCCCAACCAAACTTCAGCCTGTGCTGCTCCTCACCGATGGACAAGTTTGGGGAGGGTTGATCTGCTGATCACTGCTCCTCACTGGTGTGACTTTGGGTGGCACGGTGCCTCAGTGGTTAACACTGGTGCCTCTGGTTCGATTCCAGCCTCGAGTGTCTGCGTGGGTTTCGTCCGGATGCTCTGGTTTCCTCACACAATCCAGAGATGTACAGGTTAGGTGGACTGGCCATACTAAATTGCCCGTAGTGTTCAGCGATGTGTAGGCTAGGTGGATTAGCCATAGGAAAAATGCAGGGTTACAGGGATAGGGTAAGGGTCTGGATGGGATACTCTTCGGAGGGGTGGTGTGGACTCGATGGGCCAAATGGCCTGCTTCCACACTGTAGGGATTCTATGACTTAAAATCTGAGCATTGGTAAGGAGCAGTACCTGCCAGCCCTCTGTGCCGTGTCATTTATTCACCAGGAATGACCACACGGACTCCAATCCAATGACCAATGATCCATACTTTAAAAATAGGGAATCTAGCTGTGTATTTCTACTTGGTAAATAAAAAGGTGTAATAGATTTCACTGTTGAGGCTGTGATCTCTATATTTAGATTCACACTGTGAACGTCTGTTTCTTGATCAAATTCATATTGTCAAAAAAATGGTGTGTATGGTTTTTGATTTATTCCTTCCGTGTCTTGGTCACTGAACAGTGGGACATTTAACTAGCTAAATGTACGCAGGGTGTGTGTTTACCTAAATTTGGCAAAGTATATGTGAGACATTTTCTGCTGAAATGTTCTAGCAGATTTTGATGAATCAGTGATTTCTGTTGGACAGTACTGGTCATCTGCGAGCTCTGATATCTCTGTCTCTCTGCCACCTTGAAGTTGTTGGCCATTGCCAGTGCGGTAGCTACAGTTGGAATCAGCAACCCTTAGCAGTATGTAATGGTACAGAATTAAATACCTGGCATACTGACTGATAATCAAGACAGACTGAGACTGTAACCTGGAAGGCTACAGTTCCTTGTCTCTTCCTGGTATAATGCATTGTATAAACTCCACAGTCACTCGACCTGGATGCTTTGAACTGTCTCTGGTTCGACCGGGAGTGGGAAGAGATGTCGCCCAGAAATCTGTCTATTGGCTTGTTTGTCTCTTTCAGTTATAAAATGCATTTCCAACAATAAGCTGGAAATAGGTGCTTGCACCAGTTTTGAAGATTTAACCAAAAAAGGGAAGAAATAAAAGTTCAATCATATTCAAAGCAATTTACAGCAGTGACATTCTGTACAATTGAAAAATGTTTAATTGTTTTATAAAAATGGATGCAGAGGCAATACACAGCCAGTCACAGCCACTTTACAAAATAGAGTCTGTAGCTGAAAAAACAGGTGCCTTTAACCTTCCCACATTTGCTGACCTCAGCACTTTCCTTCGAATCTGCTGCTGGTTACATTCTGGGACGGGAGGAGACACCATGTACTAAATGTACAAGCGAGTCTTCTGTTTTTTTTAACTCTACAAGTTGGCTGGGACGCTGAAATGATAGGTAGTATCAAAGTTGTATATAATAAACTTGGGGGAGAAAAGACCTCGATGCATTGACAGAAAGAAAACTGTTTTTGCAAGATTTTTAGGATTTTTTTTTCGTAAATCGACTTCAATGTACGAACACAGCATTATCACAAGTCATTCTATTAAATACATTCAACAAAACTGCTTTGTGTAGACTTGATGTTTAAGTGTTTAAGCAATTCTCAGCACCCTGCCCAGGGTCGTAATGCAGCTCCTGGTGACTCTGCCATTTCATCGTTTGGCTGACTTGCTCCCTCAGACCTCTGAACATCTCGTTGAACCCACGAATGTTAAACAGTATGGCAGCGACGTCTGTCACATTGTCCCATTCTCTGCCCGTGGTTTGTGTACGACTGTGTGAGGGTTGCTGAGGGAGGGGGCCAGAGTACAGAGGAAGCCTGCTAACAGTGTGAGTCCTAGTCCTCCCCATGCACAGAACATGGACCAGCCGTAGCCGTGGCTGATATCCTCGGGCAGTCCGTACATGTGCCGAGGAAAACGGGAAAGTTCAAAATTAATTCCGGCTACACAAGTACAGAGGGAGATAATGCAGCAGGTTCCTGATGGGAAAGGAAGAACAGAATTGATATTTCTCATCTAGATTCTAGCCCTCAGTGACATCTTTCATAAAGATCTCAGATTCCACACAATCACTAAATGTACTTCTGACCTGGAATTGTTTTATTGCTTGTCTGACTTAACTGTTCTTACAAAGCATTCAAGAAGACTGAAGTCACTGCCTTAGATCTTCGCAATCAAGATTGCTCTTAAGGTACTGGCGATGTGCCGTCCCTGCAAACAGTTTGCACTTTCAGTGTGGTACATGATCCCAGGATAAAGCTGTGGCCAAATCTCCGCGGGATCATTGAGACCAACTACTTCCAAGAGAATAATACTGTCTCAGCTCATCTGCTGCTGGGTCCCTCAGATGCAGCTTACCTCCAGAATTGATAGATCAAAAGGAAAGACTACACTGGAAAGGCATGTTCAAGAGTACAAGAATTCCAAAGTGCAATACAGCCAACTTGTGACAACAAGGTGTAGAGCTGGATGAACACAGCAGGCCAAGCAGCACCAGAGGAGCAGGAAGGCCGACGTTTCGGGCCTAGACCCTTCTTCAGAAAAAGCCAACTTGCGTTTGCATTATCAATTGCCTCCACTGTAGGAGCTCACTCGGCATGCTGTCAGACAGTCGGTAAAAACACTGCTAGGGACTTGACAGGCAGTAGGGAGGGAGGGAGGAGTGGTCAATGTACCGCCAGGGAGAGCATGGATAGTCAGTGTACGAACTGGGGGGAGCGAGCAGCCAATATACGGACTGGGGGTCAAAAGAGCATCAGAGAAAGGGCAGGCAGTCTGCGTGGCAGTGAGAGGGCGATCACTGAAAGAACTGGGGAAGAGCGAGAGGTAGTCAGTGTACGGATTGGGGAGGAGCAGGTGGGTGGTCAATGTATGGACTGGAGGGTGCAAGCAGTCAGTGTATGGACTGGGGGGCAGAGAGAGAGGGCAATCAGTGTATGGACTGGCGGGTGGTGAGGGAGGGCAGTGTACGGACTGGGGGCAGAGAGAAAGGGCAATCAGTGTACGGACTTGGGGGCAGAGAGAGAGGGCAATCAGTGTACGGACTGGGGGGCGGAGAGAGAGGGCAATCAGTGTACGGACTGGGAAGGAGTGAGAGGACAGTCAGTGGATGGACAGGGATGGAGTGAGAGAGGGCAGTTGGTGGCTGTGAGAGGATGTGAGGGATCACTGTACGAACTGGCGAAGATTGAGAGGGCAATCAGTGTATGGACTGGGGAAGAGAGAGAGAGACTCTCAGCCGTCAGTGTGTTTATATCGTCCTTAGATGGAAAGACTGGGTAAAGCCATCAGCACCGTTTCTTTATGAATTGACAGAAGGGGCTGTGGAGGTGCTGAATTCAGACAACGGGCACTGACTGTCTTACCTCCCATGAGAAAGAGCAGGCCAGCCACATACTGCATCAGATCATGATCCTTACAGCAGCCTAGAATCCCAATGATCCAGCCAAACAGAATGATAGAAACTGCCATTCCAATAAACCCTGCTGTCATCCGTCGCAGATCTGGGACCAGGAGAAAGCAGAGCTTGAATCAGAGAGAGAAGCAAATCAAGAAACTAACTCCAAAATAATTTGAACAGAATAAACAGCGAAATCAATTTAGACACCGAGTACAGCTCCCTTTACCGCGTCCCACGAAACACACCCAGGGCAGGGACAGCACATGGTTAGATAGAGAGTGAAGCTCTCTCTACTCCGTCCCCAAAAAACATTCCCAAGGCATGGACAGCATAGGGTTAGATAGAGAGCAATAGCAATGACTATCTTGATTGCTGTGGTTGGTTCGCTCGCCGAGCTGGTTCGTTAGCTCGCAGACATTTCATTACCCTGCTGGGTAATGTCATCAGTGCAGCCTCTGATGAAGCGCTGTTGCGTTCTCCCGCCTGTTATTTAAACTCTGGGGTCTGTTGGAATTGGTTACCTTATTTCTGGTTTTTCTTCGCAGTGGTGTATATATAGAGTCTAATTCTACATGTTTATTGACGGCCTTCTTGGTGGAGAACCCAGCCTCCAGAAATTCCCACGCTTGTCTCTATATGGCCTGTCCTAGGATCCTAATGTTGTCCCAATCGAACTGGTGGTTCCCCTTATCCATGTGAATGGAGACGAGTGAGTATTGGTCTGTCCTTTTGTTGCTAGTTGGTGTTCATGTATTCTTGTGGCCAGTTTCCTTCCTGTCTGTCAACGTAATGTTTTTCGCAGTCTTTGCGTCGGACCTTCTATATCACGTTCGTTCGGTCCATTGTGGGTAAGTGGTCTTTGATTTGAGTTAGCAGTTGGTGTAGTGTTGACATAGGTTTATATGCCACTCTGAAGCCCAATAATCATAGGAGTCTTGTGGTCAGTTCGGATATGTTCTTGATGTATGGTAACGTGATGAGTGTGTCAGGACATACTGTATCTTCCTGTTGTTTGTGTGATAGGCATCGTCGGACCCAGCTGTTTGGGTATCTGTTGTTTTTAAATACTTGGTGGAGGTATTCTTCTTCGTTTTGGCATAGTTCCAGGTTGCTGCAGTGTGTTGTTGCTCCTTTAAATAATGTTTTTACGCAACCCCATTTGTGGGTGTTGGAGTGGTTGCTGTTGAAATTCAAGACTTGATCCGTGTGTGTGGCCTTTCTGTGTGCCTTTGTCAGACATTCCCCATTGGTCCAGCGTTCTACCATGACGTCCAGAAATGGAAGCTGTTCGCTCTTTTCTTTCCAGGTGAATTTGATGCCGGTGAGGGTGTTGTTTATAAGTTGGTGTGTCAGAAAGACTGCGACAAATATTACATTGGCAGACAGGAAAGAAACTGGCCACAAGAATACATGAACACCAACGAGCAACAAAAAGACATGACCAGTACTTAGAGATAGTAGGAACTGCCGATGCTGGAGTCTGAGATAACAAGGTGTAGCGCTGGATGAACACAGCAGGCCAGGCAGCATCAGAGGAGCAGGAAAGCTGACGTTTCGGGTTTGGACCCTTCTTCAGAAATGGGGGAGGGGAAGGGGAAGGGGAAGGGGACTCAAATAAATAGAGAAAGGAGGAGGCAATGATGGAAGGTGGATAAAGGAGCAGATAGGTGGAGAGAATACAGACAGGTCATGGAGGTGGGGATGGAGCCAATAAAAGTGAGTGTAGGTAGGGAGTTAGGATGGGGGTTGGTTAGTTGAGGGAAGATGGACAGGTCAAGGAGGGGGGGAATGAGGCTAGTAGGTAGGAGGTGGGGGTGGGGGTTGGTCAGTGAGGTGGGAGGAGCGGATAAGTGGGAGAAAAGACGGACAGGTCAAGGAGGCGGGGACTAGCTGGACTGGTCTTGGGATGAAGTCGGGGGTGGGGAGATTTTGAAGCTTGTGAAGTCCACATAGAGACCATTGGGCTGCAGGGTTCCCAAGCGAAATATGAGGTGCTGTTCCTCCAGTTTCTGGGTGGCATCGTTGTGACACTGGAGGAGGCCCAGGATGGACATGTTGTCCAGGGAGTGGGAGGGGAAGTTGAAGTGGTTCGCGACTGGGAGATGCAGTTGTTTGTCACGAACCGAGTGTAGGTGTTCCACAAAGCTGTCTCCAAGCCTCCGCTTGGTTTCCCCAATGAAGAGGAGGCCACAACGGGAACAGTGGATACAATATACCACATTAGCAGATGTGCAGGTTTAATGTGAAAGGTTTTCTTAGGCCCTGGGATGGGGGTGAGGGGGGAGGTGTAGAGGCAGGTGTAGCACTTCCTGTGGTTGCATGGAAAAGTGCCAGGGGTGGTGGGGCTAGTGGGGAGTGTGGAGCGGATGAGAGAATCATGGAGAGAGGGGTCCCTCCGGAAGGCAGATAAGGATTGGGAGCGAAAAATGTCCTTGGTAGTGGGGTCAGATTGCAGGTGGCGGAGGATGATGCGTTGAATCTGGATGTTAATGGTGAATGGAGGTTAATATGTGAGGACAAGGGTAATTCTGTCTTTGTTGTTATTGTGGGGAGGGGGTGTAAGTTGCAGGAAATGCAAGAGATGTGGTTGAGGGTGCTTTGGACCACTGTGGAGGGGAAATTGCAGTCCTTGAAAAATGAGGACATCTGGGAACCCTGCAGCCCAATGGTCTCAATGTGGACTTCACAAGCTTCAAAATCTCCCCAACCCCAACTTTATCCCAAGACCAGCCCAGCTAGTCCCCGTCTCCTTGATCTATCCATCCTTTCTCCCACCTATCTGCTCCTCCCACCCCACTGACCAACCCCCACCCCCACCTCCTACCTACTAGCCTCATCCCCGCCTCCTTGACTTGTCCGTCTTCCCTCAATTGACCAACACCCATCCCAACTCCCTACCTACACTCAGCTTTACTAGATCCATCTCCGCCTCCTTGACCTGTCTGTCTTCTCTGCACCTATCTGCTCCTTCCATCATCGCCTCCCTCTCTTGCTATTTATTTCAGAGTCCCCTTCCCCTCCCCCATTTCTGAAGATGGGTCCAGACCCGAAACATCAGCTTTCCTGCTCCTCTGATGCTGCCTGGCCTGCTGCGTTCATCCAGCTCTACACCTTGTTATCTATGACCAGTACTTACTCGTCTCCATTCACATGGATAAGGAGAGCCACCAGTTCGATTGGGACAACATTAGGATCCTAGGACAGGCCAAACAGAGACAAGCATGGGAATTTCTAGAGGCTTGGTTCTCCACCAAGAAGGCCATCAATAAACATGTAGAATTAGACCCTATACATACACCACTGCGAAGAAAAACCAGAAATAAGGTAACCAATTCCAACAGACCCCAGAGTTTAAATACCAGGTGGGAAAACACAACAGCGCTTCATCAGAGGCTGCACTGACAATGTTACCCAGCAGGGTAATGAAATGTCTGTGAACTAACGAACCAGCTTGGCGAGCGAACCAACCACAGCATCCACAACCCGAGCTACAAATCTGATCAAGAACCTTAGACTACCTGGATTACTTAATAAGAGGACTTGATTACATGAATTTGGCATCACATGTTAACAAAATATACAATGTGTCTTTTTATTCTTTGACATTTTTGATTATGGTCTGAAATGAGAAAAAATCTACTTTAAAACCAAGGATTCTTTTGGGATTGCTGCAATTTTTAAAAGCAAGAAACCTGACATTCATTGGAAGCGCTGTTTACACAGCTGCAGGTTCGAGCTGTAGTTGAAGTTTAGTTTGCAGTTGAGGTGGAGCTAAGGGCTGTGTACAAATAGAGATTTAGCCAGCAACAAGTAGCTCATTGGTCTGTGAACTAGTGACCAGTTATTGATGACAAAAGCCTTGGGGCTGTCATCAACACAGTAAGAAACCATCAGTTCTCTGCTTGCACAGGAGCTCTGTTCTCTGTAGAGAAAGAAACACTTTCAATCTGAAGAAATCTGTTTTTTTTTCCTTCAGCAGTAAGCTATGACTTCTATTGAAAGAGTCACCTTTTTAATTGTGAACCAGTTACTCTGCTCTTCCTGCAAACAAGTGAAAACACCCAGGGAAAGGAAGACCAAGACAGTGTCAGATTAGCACAGAGCTAAGAAGATAAAGATAACTGAGGTACTATCACAGTACTTGGATTTAGAGCAAGCACAAGAAAGGCCAGGTATAGTCAGGGTAGGGAAAGATTGGATTCACACAATATTCAATTATGATTAAAGGAGCTTGAGCATGAGGAGAGAATGACAAATAAAGGTTGAATTCGAATGAGAACGAAAAGACACAAAGATAGCAGAAAAAGACAATGAATAGTGTAAATGAGAACACTAGAGTTACAGTTGTTAAGGGAAACAGGAGAAAAAGAATCAGAATATCAGCTTAAAATGATACAATTGAAACAAAGAACAAAGAAAATTACAGCACAGGAACAGGCCCTTCAGCCATCCAAGCCTGCGCCAATCCAGATCCCCTATCTAAACCTGTCACCTATTTTCCAAGGATCTGTATCCCACTGCTCCCTGCCCATTCATGTATCTGTCTAGATACATCTTAACTGATGCTATCGTGCCCGCCTCTACCACCTCCGCTGGCAACACGTTCCAGGCACCCACCACCCTCTGCGTAAAGAACTTTCCATGCATATCTCCTTTAAACTTTTCCCCTCTCACCTTGAGCACTATCTGCTACTCCACCAATCTTAGTGTCATCTGCAAACTTACTAATCAGACCATCTATACCTTCCTCCAGATCATTTATATATATCACAAACAACAGTGGTCCCAACACGGATCCCTGTGGAACACCACTGGTCACAGTTCTTCACTTTGAGAAACTCCCTTCTACTACAACTCTCTGTCTCCTGTTGCCCAGCCAGTTCCTCAGCCAGTTCTCTATCCATCTAGCTAGTACACCCCGGACCCCATGCAACTTCACTTTCTCCATCAGCCTACCATGAGGAACCTTATCAAACGCCTTACTGAAGTCCATGTGTATGACATCTACAGCCCTTCCCTCATCTATCAACTTTGTCACTTCCTCAAAGAATTCTATCAAGTTGGTAAGACATGACCTTCCCTGCACAAAACTATGCTGCCTATCACTAATCAACCCATTTTCTTCCAAATGTAAATAGATCCTATCCCTCAGTATCTTCTCCAGCAGCTTCCCCACCACTGACGTCAGGCTCACCAGTCTATAATTACCTGGATTATCCTTGCTACCCTTCTTAAACAAGGGAACAACATTAGCAATTCTCCAGTCCTCCGGGACCTCACCCGTGCTCAAGGATGCTGCAAAGATATCTGTTAAGGCCCCAGCTATTTCCTCTTTCACTTCCCTCAGTAACTTGGCATAGATCCCATCCGGACCTGGGGACTTGTCCACCCTAATGCCTTTTAGAATACCCAACACTTCCTCCCTCCTTATGCTGACTTGACTTAAAGTAATTAAACATCTATCCCTAACCTCAACATCCATTATGTCCCTCTCCTCAGTGAATACTGACGCAAAGTACTCAATAAGAATCTCACTCATTTTCTCTGACTCCTCGCATAACTTCCCTCCTTTGTCCTTGAGTAGGCTAACCCTTTCTCTAGTTACCCTCTTGCTCAGTTGCTGCTGCAGCCATTGTTAGGGAGAATCTGAGTCATAATTTGAAGTCCAGTCATGAAGTGCTTATGTTTACACAGGACCTACTAAATTTTGAGGAAAAGGCTGTGGAGGGATTCTTACGTCATTTGAGAAAAAAGCTAGGCAAATGAATTGAGCAAAAGAGAACTGGATATTGCAGAGTAAGTTGACAGGAGATTTCTGCTTTGCTGTCAGTGGACATTGCTTTGAAGAAAACTGTACTAGCTGAGGTGTTGGGCAAAGATTCTAAATTTAAGGAAATAGCTGGGGCAAAACTACACTGAATTCAAAAGAGTTAAAAGAATTTTGACAGATGGATATGAGCATTAGGAACTGAAACCATGTATAAAGTTCTTAGAGAGATTCTTTGCCTGGAGGAATTTAAATATTACCTTGAGGACCAACGGTTTGCAATCGCTAGGCAGGTAACAATAATGGTTGATGATTATGAGTTAATCCATAAAATGAAACCTTTTTTCCTCAGAAATTTGAGAGGGATTGAAAATGCGAGGGTGAAAATAAGGCAAGTGGTCAAGCTAAGGAATGAATAGCTGGGAATGCTTCAGGGTGTCCTCTCAAATTGGAAGGGGTGGAGGTGAAACTTGGAAGCCAAGGTTCCACAGTAGCAAGGTGTGACACATTTGCTCAGAATGCTGGAAGTTGAAAGAAAAATCCTTGGGACTTATTGGAGTTTGTAAGAATGAGTCCGAAAAGGAAACGCAAAAGGAATAAGCCCCCACCCCCCACCTCATACATAGATCAGATTGTCTGTTTAACTGTAACTAAGAAACCAGAGGTAGACACTGTCATGAGTGCAGAAGTACATGGGGTAGGTGAGAGATATGAAGGATTTTTGTCAAAAAGAAAAATAGTTCCTTTCTCTTCAAGGGAAGAATCTAAGTCCATAACTGTACTACAGGATACTGGGCTATTCAAACACTCTGAATGCTTTCCATTCAGAGGATTCGATGAAAGCCAATGTGTTGGTAAATTAGATAGGTAGAGAGTATATCCCAGTTTCATTACACAGAGTCCAACTGGAGTGAGATTTATCATCTGGATTGGCAGTTGTTGGGATAGTTAAAAAAATGACTCGTGGATGGAATTGATTTGGTAGGATTGAAACCTATATCTTCACCTTTAATTACGGAATGTCAAGTTTAGGTTAAAGAAACAGAAAGTTGCAGGAATGGGTTCCAAAACTTTTTTCGGTAATGTATAGTGACTAGAGCATCATGCAAACAAAATCCATCACCAGAGGTCATAGCAATACCACAAACAGCTGAAACATTATCCAAGAATGAGGATAGTTCAAAAGAGGTGTGAGACACGTCTTCATTAATTGAGACTCAGGAAGCAGATCCAAAGTTAATTAAGAGAGTGCAGGCAGCTCACATTGACATTGAGGCTGAAGGAGTTTCAGAATGTTGTTACATCATGAACATGATTCTGATGAAGAAGTAGAGACAACCAAGATTTCATAAAAGTGTAGTGCGGATTTGTAAAACATGTCAGTTGATAGGAAAACCTCAGAAGTCTTCAGGTAAGGTGGCATCAGGAAAGGAAGTAGATACAAAAACTGTAGTAGTAATACAAAGAGAACATGTTTCCTTGGAATGTACTAAGATGGACAGAATAGTCATGAAAATGATTTGTCAAGGGAGAATCAGACTGGGAAGTTCTGAATATTTTATCTTAAAATAGAAGGTTTTCCTTATGGTTCAAATCAAGCTGGTAAACCAATAAAAATACAGAGAGACACTGGAATAAGTCAGTCTCTGATGCTGGCTATTATGGCACGTGTCTTCCTGAGGGGTTGATGAGAAATAAAATACTAATTGGAGCTATACACCAATCCCATTATAGAGTTGGATTAAAGAGTGACTTAGAAACTCATGAAATGAGCAGGGGCAGCAGAGTGGCTCAGTGGTTAGCATTGCAGCCTCATAGTGCCAGGGACCTGGGTTTGATTCCACCCTCAGGTGACTGTCTGTGTGGAGTTCACACATCCTCCCCATGTCTGCAGGGGTTTCTTCCGGCTGCTCCGGTTTCCTCCCACAGTCCAAACCTGTGCAGATTAGGTGGGACTGGCCATGCTAAATTGCCCACAGTGTTCAGGAATGTGTCGGTTAGGTGGATTAGCCAAAGGAATGGCAGGGTTATGGGGTAGAGTGGGCATGGTGAGTCTGGGTGGGATGCTCTTCAGAGGGTCAGTGTGGACTCACTGCACCAAATGGCCTGCTTCCATACTGTAGGGATTATGTGAATCTTTCAAATTCCTATAGACAGAAATAATTTTCCCTTAGGAAATTATCTGGCTGGTTCAAAAATGTTGGCTTCACCAAGGGTCACAGAACAACCAGTGGAGGTAACAGAAACTGAAATGTTACAGAAGGAATATCCTGGATTGTTTCCTGACTGTGATGTGACTAGACCTGAGGCCCATTGAACTACACAGGAAGAAAAAAAGAGTCTATGAAAAAGGGAGATGATTTGTAAAGTCAGTTATTGGATACAAACTTTGAAAATTTTTAATTAAAAAGAGTGAAGGTGGAGAAAATGAGGCTGACATATTTAGTCCATATCCATGAACAGAAATGCAACAAACAGATTTGAAATTGAATGAGTTATATGAAACAGCTTACTCAGAAACTGAATCAAAAAGGATACCTGTGTGTTATTACTTGAAAAACAAATTCTTAATGAAGAAATGGAGACCACCTCAAACACCAACCGGTGAGGAAAGGGCTATGGTTCATCAGCTGGTAGTCCTATCTGAGTACCGGAGCAACATTTGATGAATGACTCTCAAAATTCGAATGGCACATCACTTAGGAATTAGGAAAACACAGTCTAAAATATGAAAGCACTTTTATTGGCCATGATTACACAAAAATGCCAGAAATGCCATAACATGTCAGGTAATGAGGAAACCGCAACAATCAATTAAATCTGCACTTTTAATTCCAATACCAGCTTTCAAAGAACCATTTAGCAAAGTCTTAACAGATTGTGTATGACCTCCACCTAAAACCAGGAATGGGAAACAGTGTCATTCACCAATTATGGATGTTTCAACAAGCTTTTCTGTAGCAATGCCTTTAGAAAAAATGACTACAAAAGTTCAATGTTTTATATATATATCCAAAAAGATAAAATTTGAGCCTTGATCTGTAAGTATTTTAGACAGCTAAGGAAATAATGTCTTGTTTACAAATTAAACAATTCACACTTTTTGTGTTTCATCCATAATCAAAGTTTGGAGACTATGGCATCAAAGTTTGAAGACTATGATTCAGTCTTATTGCTAAGAGTGTCCTAATGATAAGGATAAGGGAATTCCTTTGTTACTATTTGCTATTAGGGATGCTCTGAATGACTCCACAGCATTCAGTTCTTTTGAACTAATATATGGATGTGACGTAAGAGGACTATTTATTTAAAGTTAATAAATCAAATCTCAGAAACAAAATTTCCAACCTTCGTCTCACGTTTCAGAGAGAAAATGATTAATATATGTAAGTTGGCTCAAAGACATCTGAAAGAAGCTGAACAAACAATGAAAATTAGAGGACACAGAAAGGCCAAAGTTTGAAATGTTGCTGCAGGAGGCAAGGGATTAGTGTTGTTACTGCCTCTGGGGAACCATTAAAAGCAATATTCACTGAGCCTCATCAAATGAAGAAGAGATTCAATGATGTGAATGATGTAGTGAGTACCCCAGACAGAAGAAGAGTCAGTGAGTATGTCATATTAACATGATGAAAAGATTATATAAGGATGATGGCTGGGAGAAAGGTATAGTGAAGGAAGTAGGGAGAGAAATAGAAACATAAGTGTAATACGAGATTAGTCCAAAATGGAGAATTCAGAAATTAACTTTCCAACAAACAAATTGGAATACACTGAGGTACTTAAAGGATTAAAAATTCTTATCTTCCAAAAAATTATCAAGGTGACCTATGAAGACTATTACAGAATTATTTGTGAGAATAGGCCTGGAAAAGTGGTTTTGGCTGTTCACAATTTTGATGTAGAGATACATTTCCTATAAAGCAACACCTATACTGACTCAATCTAGAGAGATTAGCTCAGGTGAGGAAAGAGATTAAGTTTATGATGAACAATGACATTATTGAACTGAGCCAAAGTAACTAGATACCATCAATTGTGGTAGTGCCAAAACAGGATGGATCACAAAGATTCTGCATGATTATCGTCAATGTGGTAACAAGAGTGGACTCATATCCTACACCATGACTGGAGGATGTGTCGAACAAATTGGACACGCCTGGTTTGTCACAAAAATTGACTTGCTAAATGGATATTGGTAACAGAGAAAGCTACAGAAATCTTGGCTTATGATACACCAGATAGAGTTAATCAGTACAAAGTCATGCTGTTTGGAATGTAAAATGCATCAGCAATATTTCAATGGGTAAGCAATAATCAAAGGACTCAGCAATTGTAAAATAAAACAAAGAATTGCGATGCTGGAAATCTGAAATGCAACAGAAATTGTTGGAGAAACTCAGCAGGTCTGGCAGCATCTGTGGAGAGAAAGCAGAGTTAACTTTTCGGATCCAGTGACCCTTCTTCAGACTTAGCAATCGTTTTGTTTACATTGACTATTTGGTTGTTTTTAGTCAAACCTGGCGAGAATGTTGACACCATTTGACTGAACTGTTTGATCGACTTTGGAAAGCCAATTTGCTGTGAATTCAGCGAAGAGTGAACTTGCCAATTCCAAGATAGTGTATCTGGGCCATACAATGGGATAAGGCCAAGTAGCACTTAGATAAACAAAATTAGAGGCTATTTTGGACATCCCATGCCTAAATCGAGATTTTACACCATGTAGGCACCCTGTGGGTTCTTTCATGTTTATTCTGCATTTCAGCACTGTCATTGTATTGTTAACAAACTTTGTAAAAGGCAAAACATTTGAACATACATAACAGTGTCAAACTGCCTTGGAAAAATTAGAAGCTGTACTAAAGACAGCCCAATGCTAAATTATACAAAGCCATTTAATTAGCTTTTGATGCCAGTGATGTCAGTGTGTGGGGTCTGTTTTACTGCAATATGACGAGATGAGGATTGAATGATTTGTCAGTTATTTTTCTACAGAAGCTGACCGCAAATCAACTAAAGTATTCAAATGTTGAGAAAGAGACATTGAGTCTTGTGATGGCTCAACATCATTTTGAAACATACATTACCAATAATATGGACAAAACTGTTATTTATACGGAGCATAATCCTTTGAATTACTTAGAAAGATGTTGGGACAAGAACTTACGATTAATTCGATGGAGCTTAATTCTTCAACTGTATAATTTGAAAATCGTTCATGTGTCTGGAAAAGAAAATGTCATTGCGGAGGCTTTATTGAGAGTGCATATGTGAGAGACATTGTGTAGTGTATCAATGATTGCTATGTGATTTAGTGTATAATTAATATTGACATGTAACCAGGGTTAGTAATAGGTAGAATTAGCAATAAGATAACTTTTGATGAATAACAAAAATGCCTATTTAAAATTTATTTTCATTTTTTCTTTGGAGGGGTGTGCGACTAAATTGTAGGATTTACAAATTATATATATTAATATTATTTATTTTAAGTTTGGGTTTCCTATTTTTTAAAGATGACACATTATGGATTTTCTGTGCATCTGAAATTAACAATTAATTTCCAAATATTTCTGTAGCATGGCGATTTCTTTCAAACCTGGCCCTCAGAGTAAATGGGTTTTGTGTACCATAAACGGGGACATTTGTTTAGTTTAGTTTGTTTTACAATGTAGCAGGGTAAATAATGGGGCCTCAAGGTTGGTTATAGATCTCTGGAGCTTGTTTTTCTGAACCATAAGGGAAACACGAATAGCTTAGAGAAGGTGACTTCTGGTAATCAGTTTTTACTTTGAGTAATCTTATGAAGTAAAACCTGTGCTCCTGAGAAAGGAAGGATATATAGTAAATTAAATTACCTTAGATTGGGGGATTAGTGTTAATCCCAGACCAGGAGTGTTGGGATAAAACCCTGAAGTGGTTACTTAAAACTAAGTACATTTAATCTCAGGTGTATAATAGCTCCAGGAAGAAGCTATCTGCAGTTCCAGTCTAAATGGCGATGTTGTGTGTGACTTTTAGAAACCAGGACTTTGGTGTGAGAGCTGTATGAGTGCTTTTTTTGGGCACTGTATAAAAGCTGGTTTGTTTATTTTCAATTTTAAAAGCAGTGTTTTGGGCTATATATTGGGTAATACTTTTACTGCGTGTTTAAAAATTTTTGAATTTGTGTGAAAAGTGGATGGCTTGTTTTTTCCAATCTTAGCTTTTCTTGTTAATAAAAATTTATTTTCTTGTTAGAGCAAAATCTGCAGCATTTTGACTTTATGTTTCAGCAAGAGACCATTATGTTAAAACTGTACAAATCCAAATATAAAGAATCATACCAGGTTCCTGTGGGTTCTGATTTGTCCAATAATAGCATCAGCTGAGAGCATCACAGTCTATTATTATCATTATCTGCTTTATTATTCTGAAACACATCTAGAGTACTCTGAACCTCAGCCTGCAGTACGGTCTATTACTGTGAACCTCAGCCTGCAGTACTCCCTATTGCTCTGAACCTCAGCCTGCAGTACTCTATTACTGTGAACCTCAGCCTGCAGTACTCTCTATTGTTCTGAGCCTCAGCCTGCAGTACTCTCTATTGCTCTGAAACTCAGCCTGAAGTGCTCTCTATTACCCTGAACCTCAGCTTGCAGTACTCTCTATTACTCTGAACGGTGGTCCTGATCCTCTTTTCCTTGTACTTACGTAAAGCATGCCATTCGTCCTGCCGAATGGTCATGGTTAAATTGACCGGAAGGTTTCGTGGGACTGTTGAGGAGGAGTAGTGATACTTCACAGGGATACATCGTTGTACAACACCTGTAACACAAACATACAATTTCAGAGCCACTGCTGGTCTACACTGTGCAACTAACATAACACGCCCACTCACTGCAAGTATTACTGGCATTTTAACCATCTGTTCGTAGGCCATTGACTCTGTCTGCCCAGAAAGCTATATAATCGATTCTACCATCAAATAGCCACAGTGCGGACACATCAATTCAGTATCTCTTCAGGAAAGGCATTGTTACTTTCTTGCAATACCCAGACAACTGTCGCATATAAGACAGAGTGACATCTTAGAGCAGCAGCCAGCTTTCGTTTCTGCTTTCCAATATAGTAAAACCATGGTCTATTGCAGCATTCTAGTCTGGCATTTTGCATGTATAGTTCTGCTTTCAGTAAACTCTTTTCTGCTTCCATCCTCTTGTCCCTGGGCATTTTCCAGTCACGCCTTACCCCAGGTCTCCACCAGTTGTCGGAGGCCTTTCCTCCCTGCTGGGTCTAGCTTCATTCAGGCTTCAGTGTTGACAGGCCCAGGGTGAGCTGGTGTTGATGTTTTTACATTCAACACCACAACGTGAGCCCCTTCAGACTGCAATCATCACACTTTCAATTCTCCAGACTTAAACCACAGCCACTAACAACACATTCTATCAGGAAGCTCGCTGCACAGACAGCGAAAATGAGTAACAAATCCACTCATTCCTAATTGTTAGACCGCCATTCAGTCTGCCATACTCTCTATTACTCTGAACCTCAGTCTGCAGTACTGTATATTACACTGAACCTCAGCCTACAGTACTGTATATTACACCGAACGTCAAAAAACTCTCAATGCTCCTTGTTCCGGCAATGCCTGGGGCTCACTGTTCCAATAATTATGTAACCCGATGGTATTGCAACTCCCCTTGCTTCAGGGGTCTGGGTGTTGGGTGATTACATGAGAAGCAGCTGGGACTGAATCAAGGCCAAGGTGCAGCATGGATTAGATACAGCTATCAAACTCCCTGCACCCTTGCTCTCCCAGCAGCTTCCGTGAACATAAAAGCCCTCTCAGTTCTTCTCCAATCAAGCTTCCATCACTAGACACTCCACAGAATACGTATAGGGTGAAGGTCAGGCCGCACTGAGTAAACAAACACTCCATAAGCAAGTAAAAAATAAACAGAGAAAATCCACCTATAGACTAAACACATTCATCAGGCCCAGGACAGGGACAGCGCTGAGTTAGAAACAGAGTACTACTCTCTCTACTCTTTTAAGCTGAAAGTAAAAACTAACTCTGCTCTTTAAACTGAAATTAAAGCTTCCTCTAATCTTTTAAACTGAAAAAAAACTCCTTCAATTCTTTTAAACTGATAGCAAAGCTTCCACTACACTATCCACATCAAACATTAACGGAACAGGGACAAGATGGGGTTAGATACAGAGTAAAGCCTCCTCTACTTTTAAACCCAAAGTAAAGCACTGTCAACTCTTAAACTGAAAGCAAATCTCCTGCTACACTGTTGCCATCAAACACTCTTAGGACAGTTACAGCACAAGGCTAGATACAGAGTTAAGCTCCCTCAAGTTTTTAAAATTGAAAATGAAAATTCCTCTACACTTTTGAACTGAAAATAAAGCTACCTTGATACTGTCTGAATCAAAGTCTCCCAGGATAGAGACAAGACAGGGTTAATTCCTGTGCAAAGTTGGGTGGGAAGGTGAACTATGATGAGGATGCAGAGATCCTTCAGCATGATCGGGACAGGTTGGGTGAGTGCGCAAATCAATGGCAGATTCAGTATAATTTGGATAAATTTGAGCTCATTCAGTTTGGAAGCAAAAACAAGAAGGCAGATTATTACCTGAATGGCTGTAAATTTGGAGAGGAGAGTGGGCAGTGGGACCTGAGTGTCCTTGTACACCAGTCGCTGAAGGTGAGCATGCAAGTGCAGCAGACGGTAAAGAAGGCAAATGGTATGTTGGCCTTCATTGTGAGAGGTTTTGAGTACAGGAGCAGGGATGTGTTGTTGCAGTTATACAGGGCCTTGGTGAGACCACACTTGGAATATTGTGTGCAGTTTTGGTCTCCTTTTCTGAGGAAGGAAGCTCTTGCTCTCAAGGGAGTACGGTGAAGTTTCACCAGGCTGAATCTGGGGATGGCCGGACTGACATAGGAGGAGAGATTATCTAGGTTAAAATTGTTTTCGCTGGAGTTCAGGCGAATAAGGGGCGATCTCATAGAAACTTACAAAATTCTAACAGGACTGGACAGGGTAGATGCAGGGGGCATGTTCCCGAAGGTGGGTGTGCCCAGAAGCAGGGGTCACGGTATGAGGATTCGGGGTAGACGATTTAGGACGGAGTTGAGGAGACATTTCTTCACCCAGACAGTGGTGAGCCTGTGGAATTCATTACCACAGAAAGTAGTTGATGCCAAAACATTGAATGTATTTAAGAGACGACTAAGTATAGCACTTGGGTCAAATGGGATCAAAGGTTATAGGGAGAAAGCAGGATTAGTCTATTTAGTTGGACGATCAGCCATGATCGTGATGAATGGCGGAGCAGGCTCAAAGAGCCGAATGGCCTCCTCTTGCTCCTACCTTCCATGTTTCTATGTTTCAAACTTCACTCTACTCTTTAAACTGAAAAGAAAGTTCCTTTTTCACTCTCCCAATCAAAGATTCCCAGGGCAGGTAGGTGGCACAGTGGTTAGCACTGCTGCCTCACAGCTCCAGGGACCCAGGTTCAATTCTAGTCTTGGGTGACTGTCTGTGTGGAGTTTCACATTCTCCCTATGTCTGTGTGGGTTTCCTCAGGGTATTCTGGTTTCCTCCCACAGTCCAATGATGTGCAAATTAGGTGGATTAGCCAAGGGAATCGCATTCACTTAATGGTAATATCCTGGGGAGTGCTGCTGAACAAGGAGACCTTGGTTCACAGTTCCTTGAAAGTGGAGTCGCACGTAGATAAGATAGTGAAGAAGGCATTTGGTACACTTGCCTTTTGGTCAGTGTACTGAGTATAGGAGTTGGGAGTCATGTTGCAACTGTACAGGTCATTGGTTAAGCCACTTTTGGAATACTGTGAGAATTCCGGTCTCCCTGCAATAGGAAGAACGTTGTGAAACTTGAACGTGTTCAGAAAAGATTAACAAGGAATTTGGCAGAGTTGGAAGGTTTGAGATAGAGGGAGAGGCTGAATCAGCTGGGGCAGTTTTTCCTGGAGCATTGTACGCTGAGCACTGACCTTATTGAGGTTTATAAAATCATGAGGGACATGGATAGGGTAAATAAACAAGGTCTTTTCCCCAGGGTGGGGGAGTCAAAAACTAGAGGGCATTGGTTTAAGGTGAGAGGGGAAAGATTTTAAAGGGACCTAAGGAGAAACATTTTCACGCAGAGGATGGTGCATGTATGGAATCAGCTGCCAGAGGAAGTGGTGGAGGCTGGTACGATTACAACATTTAAAAGGCATCTGGATGGGTATATGAATAGGAAGGGTTTAGAGGGATATGGGCCAAATGCTAGCAAATGGGACTAGATTTATCCAGGATATCTGGTCAGCACGGATGAGTTGGAATAAAGGGTCTGTTTCTGTGCTGTACATCTCTATCTCTAGGTAGGGTGAGGAGGGGTGTGGTTCTGGGAGGGATGCTCTTCAGAGGGTTGCTGTAGACCCAATGGGCCAAATGGCCTCTATCTGGACAGTAGGGATTTGATGATTCTCCATATAGCATGCGGTTAGATACAGAGCAAAGTTTACTCTACATGGTCCTATTGAACACTCACAAAGCAGGTACAGCATGGGTTTAAATACATAGTTAAGCTCCGCTACACTGTCCACCATCAAATACTCCTAGACAGGTACAGTATTTAGTTAGATACAGAGTAAAGCTCCTCCACTATTTTAAACTGATTATAAAGCACCCTGTACAATGTTAAACTGAACATAAAGCTCCCTCTGCTGTTTGAAACTGCAAGTAAAGCCCCCATTACACAGCCACTATCGAAGACTCACAGAACAGGACAAGCACAGCATTAGATACAGAGTAGAGCTTCCTCTACTCTTTTAAATTGATTGTAAAGCCATCTTTACTCTTTTAAACAAAAAGTAAAGTTGATATTTCTTACCTCAATTTCTCTGTCCCCTCACCTATTCAAAACTATCTCCCTCTGAGCACCCTGTGCTCTCAGTTCCAATCCTGACTTTGTAATTAAGCCTGTCGACAAGGGTGGTGCTGCTGTTGTCTGGCGGACTGACCTCTATGTTGCAGAGGCTGAGCGCCAGCTCTCAGACATCTCCTCCTTATCTCCCCTTGGACCATGACCCCATCATGGAACACTAGACCATTGTGTCCACAATGGTCAATAACCTCATTTCATCTGGTGACCTCCCCTCCACTGCTTCAAGCTCATAGTCCCCCAGCCTGGCACAGCTCGCTTCTACCTTCTTCCCAAAATTCAGAAACAGGTCTGCCTGGATAGCTCCATTTTGTTTGCCTGCTCCTGCCCCATGGAACACATCTCTTCCTACCTCAACTCAAATTTTTTTCTCTCCTAAGCAATTAGAACAGTAACAGGGGGCATGAGAAAGGACTTGAGAACAGGATTAAGGAAAATCACAAGATATTTTATAAATACCTTAAAGAGAAGAGGTTAACCAGGGAAACAGTAAGGCCCATTAAGGACCAAGGGGAAAACTGGTGTGTGACATCACAGGATATTGGAAAGGTGTTAAATAAATACTTCTCTTCGGTCTTCACTCTGGAAGGGAGCCTCACATTAATGGTAGGGAAACTATTGGAGAAAATTCTGAAGGAACAAATTAATATCCACTTGAAAAGGCACGGGATAATTAGGGATGGCATGGCTTTGTCAGAAGGAAGTCCTGCCTAACAAATTTGTTAGAATTATTTTGAAAATGTGATCGAGTCTGTGGATAAGCTAAGTTCAGTTGATGTAATTCATATGGATTTTCGCAAAGCTTTAGACACAATTCCACATGGGAGACTGTTTGAAAAAGTTAAAGCACATGGAATTGAGGGAAACTTGGCAAAATGGATCAGAAACTGGCTTAGTAATAGAACACAAAGGGTGGTGGTAGAAGCTATGGTTGATTTTGCTCACTGAGCTGGTTATTAGTTTGCAGACATTTCATTACCCTGCTAGGTAACATCATCAGTGCAGCCTCCGATGAAGCGTTGTTGTATTTTCCCACTAGTTATTTAAACTCTGGGGTCTGTTGGACTTGATTACCTCATTTCCAGATTTCCTTCATGGTGGTGTATATACAGGGTCTAATTCTATGTGTTTATTGATGGCCTTCTTGGTGGAGAACCAAGCCTCTAGAAATTCCCATGCTTATCTCTGTTTGGCTTGTCCTAGGATCCTGACGTTGTCCCAATCGAACTGGTGACTCTCCTTGTCTGCATGTATGGAGACGAGTGAGTATTGGTTGTGTCTTTTTGTTGTTAGTTGCATGCATGGACTGCGACAAACATTACATTGCCAGACAGGAAGAAAACTGGCTACAAGAATACATGAACACCAACTAAAAAGACATGACTAATACTCACTCGTCTTTACGTACAGACAAGGAGAACCACCAGTTCAATTGGGACAACGTCAGGATCCTAGGACAAGCTAACCACTGAGCCACCGTGGACAGCAGGGTGGATCAGTGGTTAGCACTGCTGCCTCACAACGCCAGGGACCTGGGTTCAATTCCACCCTTGGGTGACTGTCTGTGTGGAGTTTGCATGTTTTCCCCGTGTCTGCGTGAGTTTCCTCTGGGTACTCCGGTTTCCTCCCACAGTCCAAAGATGTGTGGGTTAGGTGGATAGGCCATGCTAAATTGCCTGTAGTATTCAGGGATGTGTAGCTTAGGTGGGTTATAGGGGGATGGGTGTGGGTAGGATGCTCCAAGGGTCAGTGTGGACTTGTTGGGCCAAAGGGCCTGTTTCCACACTATAAAGATTCTATGATTTAAACAGAGATAAGCATCGGAATTCCTAGAGGCCTGGTTCTCCACCAAGAAGGCCATCAATAAATACGTAGAATTAAACTCTATATATACACCACTGCGAAGAAAAACCAGAAATTAGGTAATCAACTCCAATGGACCCCAGAATTTAAATAGCAGGTGGAAAAATACAACAGCACTTCATTGGAGGCTGCACTGATGATGTTACCCAGCAGGTTAATGAAATGTCTGCGAACTAATGAACCAGCTCGGCGAGCAAACCAACCACAGCATCCACAACCCGAGCTACAAATCTACTCAAGAATATTAGGTAGTGGTAGAAGGCTGTTTGAGTGACTGGAGGCTGGTGTACCAGAAGGATCAGCACTGGGACCCTTCTTGTTTCATATACAATAAGTGATATAGATGAAAATGTTGGGGTAATGTTAAGCAAATTTGCAGACGATACCAACATTGGTAGAGTGGTTAATAGTGAAGAAGATGTTACAGGAAGATATAGATGGATTGGTCAGATGGGCAGACCAGTGGCAGATGGTATTTAACCCTGGTAAGTACAAGGTGATGCACTTTGGAACCAGAAACAAGATGAGGGAGTATTTAATGAATGGCAGGGCACTGGATAGCTTAGAGGAACAGAGGGATCTTGGAGTAATTATTCACAGATCCCTGAAGTTGGCAGAGCACATGAATAGGATAGTTAAGGTGGCATATGGGACACTTGATTTCATCAGTCGTAGAATAGAGTATAAGAGCTAGAAGGTAATGTTGGAGTTATACTGAACGTTGTTCATGCTGTAACTGGAATACTGTGTGCAGTCTGGTCACCTCACTACAGGAAGTATGTGACAGCATTAGATAGGATAGAGGAGGTTCACCAGGATGTTGCTTAGGATGGAGAAATTGAGCTACAAGGAGACTAGATAGGCTTGGATTGTTTTCTTTGGAGCAGAGAAGACTGAGGGGGGAACAGTCTTGAGGTCTATAAGATCATGAGAGGTATGGACAGGGTGAATAGAGAGCAGCTGTTCTCTTTAGTTGAGGGGTCAATCATGAGATGGCATAGTTTTAGGTGTAAGGGGCAGGAGATTCAGAGGTGCTTTGGGAAAACACATTTTCACTCAGCAGGTGGTGGGAATCTGGAATGCACTCCCTGGGAAGGTAGTGGAGGCTGCAAACTTTACAACCTTTAAAAGATATTTGGATGAGTACTTCAAATATCATAATATTCAAGGATATGGGACAAGTGGAGAAAATTGGGATTAGCACACTTTTAGTGGCAGTAAAGTCGGTGCAGACTCAATGAGCTGAAAGGCCTTTTCTGCGCGCGTACAAATCTATGAACCTTGTCCCTCCTCACATGCATCCACCATTACATCAGTTTCCTTTTCATGGACACCAGCCACCTCCTCTTCAGCAAGGATATGCAATACCTTTACATGTCAATCCCCCACAGGATGGTTTCTGAGCTTTCTGCTTCTTCCTGGAAAAAAGGCATGAACTGTCCCCATCTGCCACCACCCTCCTCTGCCTGGCTGAGCTTGTCATCTCTTTGAAGAATCTCTTGTTTAATTCCTCCCACTTTCTTCAGATCAAAGATGTGGCCAAGGGAAACTGCTTGGGCACCAATGATGCCTATCTCTTTGTGGGGTACATGGAATGTTCCTCTTTCTCTGGCACATCAATGACATCATTGGTGCTACCTCCCCCTCTTGTTCAGAATTGGGAACATTTGGCAATTTCACTTTCAATTTCCACCCCACTCTCACCTTCGCCTGATCCACTTCTGACTCCTCACTACTATTCCTTTACACCTCTTTTTCCATTTCTGGGGATAGGCTGGCCACCGATACCCACTACAAACCAACTGACTTCCACAGTTACTGCAACTATACATCCTAACACCCTGCTTCTTATAAAGATTTATTCTGTTCTCCCAGTTTTCCTGCTTCCGTTACATCTGATCTGATGATGCCATCTTCTGCAGGGGAGCGGGGGGATCCTCAGAAATGTTCACCTTCTTCCTCAACTGAGGATTCCCACTCCTGCGGTTGACAAGGCCCTCAGCTGTTTCCTATTAATTTTGCACTTCATCCCTCACCCCGTCCCTTCACTAGGGTGCCCTGGTCCTCATTTTCCATCCCCCCAGCCTCTGCATCCAAAGCCATCATTTCCGCCACCTCCAGCTGGATGCCACAGAGACCACATGTGGTCTCCCCAGTGCCCTATATAAGTGGAGCATAACCTCCATTTGTATTCAATTCCCCTTACAATAAACCATCACGTTCCATTTGCTTTCCTGATTACTTGCTGTACCAGCCCCAGATCTTATTCTTACATATTTTATAATCATTCTGCTCTTTTAATCCTCAATTCTATATCTGTTAAAATTACTAACAATGTTTACTTAAATCTACTTGCAGATCTGAAGATACTACAATCGTCCAGGCCTGATTCACCTTTTCTGCAGCCGTAACATTGTATTCCGCACTAAGTTCTAATATCCCTATGTACTTTGTATGGTATGATCTGCCTGTACTGCACACAAAACAAACTTTTAACTGTACCTAGCTACATGTGACAATAATAAATCAAATCAAACCATGCAGTAGGATGCCCAGATCTCTCTACATCTCTGAGCTCACCATTTAGATAACATGCTTCTATTTTATTCTTCCTGCCTAAATGGACAATTTCATGTTTTCCGACATTGTACTCCATTTGACAAATCTTTGCCCACTCACTGAACCAATCTATATCCCTTTGCAGGTTCCTTATGTCCTTTTCAAACTTACTTTTCTACCTATCTTTGTGTCACGCTAATTTATCGACCATGCCTTTGATCCCTTCATCCAAAATCGTTTGTTTAAATTGTAAAGAGGTCAGGCGCCAGCACTGATCCTTGTGGCACATCATTTGTGACATCCTGCCAGCCTGAAAAGACCCATTCATTCCTACTCTCTGCTTCCTGTTAGCAATTCCATCATCAATCCATGCCATTATGCTACTCCCGAGCTTTCAATTTCCACAATAACGTTTGGTGTAGCACCATAAAATATGCCTTCTAGAAATCTAAATACAATATATCTGCTGGTTTCCCTTTATCCACAGCTCAAGTCTCTTCTTCAAAGAACTCCAAAAAGTTAGTTCAATATGATCTCCCTTTGACAAAACCATGTTGGCTTTGTCTAATTATCTTGAACTTATCTCTGTTATACATCTTTAATAGTAACTTGTAAAATTTTCACTATGGCAGATGTTGAGCTGATTGTCCTCTAGTTTCCTGCTTTCTGCCTCCCTCCCTTTGTGGAAAAGGAGGATTAAATTTATTATTTTACAATCTAAAGGAACATTTCTTGAATCTAATTAGCTTTTGAACACTAAATCCATGGAATCAACAATCTCACTAGTTACTTGTTTTAAGACTGTAGGATAAAGTCCATCAGGGCTTGGGGGTGTGTCTACTCATAGTTCAACAACTTACTCAGAGCTACTTCCCTGGAGATTGGAATTTTCTTGAGTTCCTCCCTCCTTTTCAATTCCTGATTTACAGCTATTTCCAGGATGCTACGTGTAGCATTTCTAATGAAGACCAACACAAAATTCATTGAACACCTGCCTCTGCATATACGCTTCACCCCTATGTTAGTATGACAATAGTTGTATGATCTTAACCTGTATATGACACATACATAGACACAAGCAGGAAGGCATGGGTGCACATGCACAAACGTAGAACAACACTTCTCCATAGGAAGCCATGTACATGCATAGAGCTGGATCAAATGGATTATGACTGGTATGGCTAGCAGTGGTGTATTTTCTGTGGAATTTATTGAGAAAATAATTAGTATTTAAAGTGGAAATCAAGTTATCTGATTGTGCAACCCTCCCAACTCAGAGCCTTTGTGAGAAACCTTCCATTAAAAGTAAGATTTACAATTCACTATTACAATTCTTCAATGAGTAGAAAGCAGGACAAATTCCAATGCAGACTGATTAGAAAGCTCTTCTAACTTCAGCCTGCATGTGACTCAAATGATTTTCTGGTAAACAAGGCTTGACTGGAAGGAGAGAAGGCACTATTTACTGCATGACTGCCACCTACCCCTGTCTCTGGTCCCCACACCTAACCACAGTCGAAGACCCTTTGATTGATTGATTGATTGATATTTGCTGAATGTTTTGAAGTCTAGCAGCCTGTGGGTGTCTCATCTCCCTCATTCCCCGCATATTAATCTATAATTTACTGCGTCCACGATGCCTGCTTTCTCCATTAATCTGATTGTTAACAGCCTCACAGTTATTTTTAAATTTCACGGCATACTCTAACACCGATTAGAGCACAGATTTGTACATCACAATCCCAGGAGCTACGGTTCTCTCGTTCAGAAGATTCTCTAACATCTTATATAACAATGTTCAGCACCTTGGACAGCGCCGTCCCTGGATCCATAATCCTGCCTTTCAGCAAATGCCTACACCCAGAACAGCAGCCTGCCAAATACAACTGACAAACACAGACAAATTCACCCCACCGAACCCAGTTCCCCGTGAATACACACCCCACTTAACTTGGAGCTCCAGCTGACAACACTCCAACAGCAGACCCCAAAGTTCATTGTCTCCAAACAACCTGATGTCAAGCTCACATTTACAGGATCAGAACCCTAACCCAACCTCTGAACCACAGAACCCTAAGTGTTCCTAACCTAACTGTTTGTACCAAACAGCATTTCAACCCCAGACACTTGCCCACCACCCCAAAAAGACATTCCTCTCTCTTGGAGCTCCAAGTCTCTCAATTTCTGAGCTGTCTGTCAATCCTATCCCGTCTCTCTGGGAGACTCTCACCCAGTCTCACACCCCCCCAACTCCACCCTCAGGGAGACCCCCGGCCAGCCCCGGTGGCTCTCACCTTTGAAGATGAGCTCCTCGGTGTCCTGGTCGAAGCCCTGGCGATGACACTTTCTCCAGAGGCCCAGGATGGTGGAGTTGAACTGGCGGCTGCAGTGAGAGTCGAGCGGGGCTGAAGCGAGGAAGTAGCTGCGGGCCCTGGCCAGCAGCTGCCGGGGAGCCTGGCGGAGGGGTAGGTTCTGGCTTGGGATATAGATGAAGCCGGGATCATTCCTCTTGTTCGCGTAGTTCTTGCAGCGGTCCCGGTGCCGCCGGGCATCGGTCTCGTACCAGTAATCGGTGCAGATAGCCATGGCAAGCAGGCCGAGAGCACAGAGAGCCAGCAACAGGCCGGTACCGGTCAGCACCTTCATCGCCGCCATTTCACACGGAGACAGAGAGAGGGAATGTGGGAGAGGAGAGAGAGAGCGCTACAGGGAGAATGTGTCTGCAAGAGACAGAGAGAATGTGGGAGAGGGAAAGAGAGAGAGAGCGCGCGCGCGCTAGGGGGAGAGAGAATGTGTGCGTGTGAGAGAGAGGGAATGTGGGAGGGAAGGTGGAAGAAGGAGAAGGCTAGGGAGAGAGGGAGAGCAGAGAGGGGGAGTGAGAGAAGAGAGAGAACGCGCTAGGGAGACAATGTGGGAGAGGGAGGGACGGAGAGAAAGGGGGAATGTGGGAGAGACGGAGGGGGGAGGGATGTAGGAGAGAGAAAGGGAGAGAGGAGGGAATGTAGGAGAGAGACAGAGAGGGTGGAATGTGGGAGGGAGAGAGAGAGGGAGGGAAGGAGAGGTAAGAATAGCAGAGAGTGAGAACACGCTTGGGAGAGAGAGAGAGGGAGAAGAGAGAGAGACAGAGAGAGAGAATTTGGGAGAGGAAGTGAGGAAGGAGGAGGGGCGAAATGAGGGAGAAAGGGGGAAATGTGGGAGAGACCGAGAAAGGAGGGAATGTGGGAGAGAGGGGTGAAAGTGGGAGTGGGGGAAAGAGGGAATGTGGGAGGGAGGATGGGGGAGAGGGAGAGGAGAGGGAGAGAATGTGGGAGAGAGGGAGGAGGCAGAGTGGGAAAGAGGGTAGGAGGGAGAGGGGAAGGTGAGAGATGGAGGGGGAGAGTGGGAAAGAGGAAGGGTGGTGGGGGGAGAGATGAGGGATGTGAGAGAAGGAGAGTGAGAGGGGAATGTGGGAGAGAGGGAGAGTGAGAGGGGAATGTGGGAGAGAGGGGGGAATGTGGGAGAGACGGGGGTGATGTAGGAGAGAGAGAGGGGAATGTAGGAGAGAGACAGAGAGGGTGGAATGTGGGACGGAGAGAGAGGGAGGGAGGGAGGAGGTAAAAATAGAAGAGAGTGAGAACACGCTTGGGAGAGAGAGGGAGGGAGAAGAGAAAGAGAGACAGAGAGAGAGAATTTGGGAGAAGAAGTGAGGAAGGGGGACAGAGGGAGGGGGAAATGTGGGAGAGAAGGAGAAAGGAGGGAATGTGGGAGAGAGGGGTGGGAATGTGGGAGAGGAGAGAGGGATGAAAGTGGGAGTGGGGGAAGTGGGAGAGAGAGGGAATGTGGGAGGGAGGATGGGGGAGAAGGTTAGTGGAGAGGGAGGGAGAGGAGAGGGGGTAATGTAGGAGAGAGGGAGGAGGGAGAGTGGGAAAGAGGGTGGGAGGGAGAAGGAAAGGTGAGAGAGGGAGGGGGAATGTGGGAGGGAGGGAGAGAGAAGTGAGGGTGAGGGGGGGGGGAGAGTGGGAAAGAGGAAGGGTAGGGGGGGGAGAGATGAGGGATGAGAGGGAGAGTGAGAGGGGAATGTGGGAGAGAGGGAGAGTGACAGGAGGGATGTGGGAGAGAGGGGGATTGTGGAGAGAGGGGGAATGTGGGAGACTGGGGGGAATGTGGGAGGGAGGGAGAGGGAGATGAAGCGTGGGGGAGAAGGAGAGGGAGGGTGGGGGAGAGAGAGAGGGGGAACCTGGGAGGGAGGGAGAGAAGAGATAGATGAGAGAGAAATGTGGGAGAGAGGGGGGAAAGTGGGAGAGAGGGAGAGATAGAGGTCACAGTGGGAGGGAGGTTAGGACAGGGAGAGGGAAGGTGGGCGAGAGGGAGAGTAGGGGAGAGACAGAGGGGGGAATGTGTAGGAGAGAGAAGGAGATAGGGAGGGGGAGAGGGGAGAAGGGGTGAGTGGGAGAGAGGGAGGGTAGGAGAGGAGAGGACGAGAGGCGGAGGTGGGAGAAGGAGTGAGGAACTGGGAGAAAGGGAGGAAATGTGGGTGAGGGGAGGAGGGAATGTGGGAGAGAGGGAGGGAGTGGAAGTGGGAGGGAGAGAGAGAGAGAAAGAGAGGGGGGGATTGTGGGAGAGAGGAGGAATATGGGAGAGAGCTAGGGAGAGAGGTAATGTGGGAAAGAGGGAATGTGGGAGAGAGGGGGGAATGTGGGGGCGGCAATGTGGGAGAGAGGGAGGGGGAAATGAGGGAGAGGGAACAGTGGGAGAGAGGGGGAGAGAGAGAGACAGAAATGTGGAAGAATGGGAGGGAGAGTGAAAGGGGGAAAGTGGTAGAGAGGTTGAGAGAGGGACAGTGGAGGAGAGGCAGAGGGGGGAATGTGAGGGAGGGAGGGTGGGGGGAGAGTGGGAGAGAGGGAGGGTGGGAGAGAGACAGAGAGAGAGAATTTGGGAGAGGATGTGAAGAAGGGGGAGAGGGAGCAGGGAAATGTGGGAGAGAAGGAGAGGGGTGAATGTGGGAGAGATGGAGAGGGGAGAAGGGGAAGAGATGGACAGAGAGGAGGAGAATGTGGGAGGGAGGGAATGTGGGAATGAGGGAATATGGGAGAAAGAGAGGGGTGTATGTGGGGGTGGCAATGTGAGGGGGGAATTAGGGAGGGAGAGAGAAATGTGGGTGAGAGGGAGAGAGAGGGGCTAAGAGAGAGAGGGTAAAGTGGGAGGGAGGTTGGGAGGGTGTGGGAGAGGGAGAGTGGGGGAAACAGAGGGACGGAGAGGGAGAGAGAGAGGGAGGGTATGGGAAGGAGAGAGAGGGAGGGAGGGTGATAGACTGGGAGAGAGGGTGGGAGAGGGGGAAAGAGGGACAGAGAGAGGGGGGATGTGGGAAAGGAGAGTGAGGGATGTGGGGGAGAGGGAGAGTGAGGGATGTGGGAGACAGAGTGAGGCATGTGTGAGAGAGAGTGGGAATGTCAGATGAAGAGAGAGGGGGAAATGTGGGGGAGAGAGAGGGAGGGAAGGGGAGAGGGAAAGTGGGGGAGAGTGTGGAGGAATGTAGGAGAGAGCTAGGGAGAGAGGTAATGGGAGAGAGAGAGAAGGAGGGAGTGGGGAGCAGGGAGCAGGAGAAGGGAGAGGAGAGAGAGGAGGGGAATAGGGAAAGGACAGAGAGAGAGAGAACATGCTAGGGAGAGGGAGAGAATGTGGAAGAGACAGGGATGAAGAGGAGAGAGAGAGGGGGAGAAGAGAGACGGGGGGGGGAGACAGAGAGAGAATATGGGTGACAGAGGAAGAGGGGAATGTGAGAGAGAGGGAGGAAGAGAGGTAATGTGGGAGAGAGGGAGGGAGGGAGGGAGAGGGGTGCGGGGAAGGGACAGGAGAGAGAGGGAGAGAGAGAATATGGGTGACAGAGGGACAGGGGCAATGTGGGAAAGAGGGAGGAAGAGGAGAAAGAGAATGTGGGAGAGAGAGGGAGGGAGAGAAAGAAGGGGAATGTGGGAGAGAGGGAGAGGGAATGTGGAAGAGGAAAGAATGGGGGAAGAGGGAATGTGGAGAGAGAGGGATGGGGGAGAGAGAGGGAATGTGGAAGAGAGGGAATGTAGGAAAGAACGAATGTGGCAGAGAGAGGGGGAAATGTGGAAGACAGGGAGCGAAAAGGAGAGGATGGGTGAGAAGGAGTGAGGGAAGGAGAGGGGAGGGTGGGGGGGCAAGAGGGAATGTAGGAGAGAGAGGGAACATGGGTGAGGGATTGATTGATTGATTGATTGATTGATTGATTGATTGATTTTATTGTCACCTGTACCGAAAATCAGTGAAAAACTTTGTTTAAGTGGTACAGGCAGATCACAGCAAGCAAAGGATGCGCAGTCAAAATACACTCAGAGGCATACAGGTTACATTATTTGAGGCTAGAGTCCATTCAACAGTCTGATAATGGCTAGAAAGAAGCTGCTCCTGAACCTGCATGTGCGTGTGTTCAGGCTTCTGTATCTTCTGCCTGATGGAAGAGGTTGTAGGAGATCATTATCAGGGTGTGATGTGTCTTTGATGATGTTGGTAGCCTTTCCGCGGTAGCGAGCCATGTAAATGGAGCCCATGGATGGAAGGTTGGCTTTTGTGATGATCTGGGCTGTGCACGCCACCTTCTGTAGTTTCTTATGATCCTGGGCAGAGCAGTTGCCTGATCCAGGCTGTCAGGCACCCAGACAGTATGCTTTCAATGGCGTATCTGTAGAAAAGTCATAGAGTATACAGCTTGGAAACAGGCCTTTTGGCCCAACTCATCCATGCCAACCAGGTTTCCTAAACTGAACTAGTTTCATTTACCTGCATTTGGACCATATCCCTCAAGAAAAACAGCCCCAGCTCCTCCAATTCATCTAATTTACTGAAGTTTCTGGTTGGTGTGCTTCATTAATCTTTTATATACATTTTAGGAAGGATATGAAGGTGTTATAAACTGTGGTGTCCAGAGCTGGATGTAGTTCTCCAGTTGAGGGTGTATATAGAGGTATACAATGAGAAACTTCAGTAAACAAAACATCAAGAACGAAAAAGAAATGTAAAGACAACATGGAAATAATTATATTTCATGATTCCAGATTGTCAAATAGCCATTGAAGTGCTGGTGAAGTTTAATTCACTGGTTTAAGTGAAGTGGGGACACAGTTTGTGCTGGTGGTTTGCAGAGACCTGTTGAGAGCTACCGGATGGCCAACTGTACAGTACAGGACATGAGACCCAGAGTCTCGATACACAATGCAGATGGTAATCCATTCATTACCAACCCATGCCTGTGGCTTTTTTAAATTTATTTGTGGGATGTGGGCATTCTTGGCTGGCCAGCATTTATTGTCCGTCTCTAGTTGCCCTTGAGAAGGTGGTGGTGAGCTGCCTTCTTGAACCACTGCAGTCCACCTGCTGTGGGTCGACCCACAATCCTATTAGGGAGGAAATTCCAGGATTTTGACCCAGTGACAGTGAAGGAATGGCTATATATTTCCCAGTCAGGATGGTGATTGGCTCAGAGGGAAACCTGAGAGTGCTGGTGTTCCTATATATCTGCCACCCTTGTCCTTCTAGATGGAAGTGGTCATGAGTTTGGAAGATGCTGTCTGAGGATTTTTGGTGAATTAAGTTGGTGAGGGACTTTATGGACATGCCAAATTTCCTGAGCCGCCTGAGGAAGAAGAGGCGTTGTTGTGCCTTCTTGACTGTCAAATTTACATGGGAAATCCAGGACAGGTTGTTGGTTATCATCACTCCTAGGAACTTGATGCTCTTCACCCTCTAGACCTCAGTTTCGTTGACGTAGATGGGGGCATGTTCTCTTCTCTTCTTTCTGAAGTCGATGATCAGTTCTTTAGTTTTGCCGACATTGAGAGACAGGTTGTTTTCATTGCACCACAGCACCAAGCCCCCTCTTTCCCTTCTGTATTTTGACTCGTCGTTGTTAGATATCCATCCCACTACGGTGGTGTTGTTGTCAGCGAACCTGTATATGGCGTTCATTCAGAATTTAGCAACACAGCTGTAGGTGTACAGGAAGTATAGTAGGGGGCTGAGGATGCATCCTTTGTGAGCTCTAGTGTTGTGTGTTACTGTGGAGGAGGTGCAGTTACCTCTCCTCACTGATTGCAGCCTATGGGTCAGAAAGCTGAGGATCCAGTTGCAGAGGTCGGAGCCGAGACCAAGGTCACGCAGTTTTGAGATCAGTCAGGAGGGAATAATGGTGTTGAAGGCAGAATTGCAGTCAATGAGCAGGAGTTTGATGTAGGTGTCTTGAAGAAGTCCTGAAGAAGGGTAATACCCAAAATGTTGGCTGCTCCTTTCCTCCAGATGCTGCCTGGTCTGCTGTGTTCTTCCATCCTCCTGTTTGTCTACCATAGGTGTCTTTGTTGTTCCAGAGATGAGTGCAGGGCTAGGGATATGGCATCCTCTTTGGACCTGTTACGTCAGTAGGCAACTGTAGGGTATCGAGGCAAGTTGGGAGATTGGAGCTGATGTGGGCCAGCCTCTCGAAGCATTTCATGACTATTGAAGTCAGAGCCACTGGACGGTAGTTATTAAGGCCACTCTTGCATGTGTTTTCTTGGATATGGGGATGATGGTGGTCTTCGGCTTGTAGGAGGGAGGGGTTGAAGATGTCAGTGAATGTATCTGCACAGGATCTGAGTGCTCGGCCAGGGACACCGTCCAGGCCTGTTGCTTTCCTTCGGTTGATTCCCAGGAAGACTGATCTGACTTCTGAAGTGGTGACGGAGGGAAAAGCGTGTCTGGGACTGTCGGGGCAGGAGTTCCACGCCGGTGGTATTCTGCTCAAACTGAGCATAGAAAGCATTGAGTGTGTCAGGGAGGGATATGTCATTGTCCACCATCTTACACTGTTTTATTTTGTATCCCATAATGTCATTCAGGCCATGCCATAGATGGCAGGAGTCTGTTTGGTAGGTCTGGGCCAGTACTGCCTCTTGGCCTCCCTGATGGCTTTGCAAAGGTCATATCTGGATTTTCTGTGTGGGTCCGGATCACCCAACGTGAATGCTGCATGCCCGATCTTCAGTAGGGAGTGGATTTCCTGGTTCATCCAAGGTTTACAGTTGGGGAACACGGATTGATTTCTTTGGTTCACAGTCCTCAACGCATTTGCTACTGAAGTCCGTGACGGTGGTGGTGCACTTGTCTCGGTTTTCCGCTGAATACTTGAACATGTTCCAGTCCACTGAGTCTGAGCCGTCCCGAACAGAGTCTTCTGCTGCCTCAGACCAGCACTGTACTTTGTTTTGTGAAGGATTCTCCCATTTCAGCTTCTGCTTGTAAGATGGGAGAAGGAACACAGCACTGTGGTCGGATTTTCCGAAGCGTGGGTGGGGGATTGAGTAGTAGGCATCTTTGATGGTTTTGTAGCACTGGTCCAGAATGTTCAGTCCCCTTGTGGTGCAGGAGATGTGTTGGTGGTATTTTGGCAGCACGTGCTTGAGGTTGGCTTGGTTGAAGTCGCTGCTCACAGTGAATAGGGCCTCGGGGAATTTTGTCTCTAGAGTGTTTGAGGCAGTGTAAGTTTCGTCTAAGGCATTCTTCACATCCACAAGGGGTGGTATGTAGACTGCTGTCAGGATGGCAGAGGTGAACTCTCATGGTAGGTAATAGGGATGGCATTTCACTGTAAGGTATTCTAGAGGGAGGGAGAGAGAGGGAGGTAGAGAGAGGGAATGTCGGAGGGAGGGATAGAGGGAAAGAGAGAGACAGCGAATGTGGGGCAGAGAGGGGTAACATAGAAGAGAGGGAGTGAGGGAGAAGACATGGGAGAGAGTTAGGGAGGGAGAGTGAGGCAAGGTCAGGGAGAGAGGGGGAGGGGAATGTGGTGGAGAGAGGGACAATGTGGAGAAAGAGGGGGGAGGGAATATGCGAGATAGATGGAGAAGGAGAGGGAATGTTGGTGAAAAAGGGAGAGGGGGAATACAAGAGAGAAGGAATGCAGGACAGAGAGTGGAGAGAGAGAGAGTGTATGGGAATGTAGGAGAGAGGGAGAAAGATGGAATGTGGGAGAGGGGGTGGGAGGGAGAAAAGAAATGCAGGGGAGAGGGAGGGAGGGAGGGAATGCGGAATGGGGGGAATGTAGCAGAGAGGGAGGTAGAGAGAGTATCTGAGAGAGGGGGGAATGTGGGGGGAGTAGAGAGGGGCAGATAGAAGGGGTGAGAGACAGCGAATGTGGGACAGAGGGGAGGAATGTGGAAGAGAGGGATTGTGGGAGAAGGAGCGAGAGAAAGAAGGAATGTGGGAAGAGTGAGGGAATGTTGGGGAGAAAGAGGGAAGAGGAATGTGGTAGAGAGAGGGAGGGAGAGGCAATCTGGCTGAAAGAGGGAGAGAAAGGAAATGTGAGAGCGAGGGAATGAAAGACAGAGGTGGGGGAGAGAGTGTGTTTGGGAATGTAGGAGAGGGAGGAAGATGGAATGTGGGAAGGAGGATGGAGGGAGAAAGGAAATGTGGGAGAGTGGGAGGGAGAGTGTGGGAAAGAGGGAGGGAGAGAGAGGGGAAATGTGGGAGAAGGAGAGAGACAGACAGAGACAGAAGGAATGTGGACGAGAGGGGGCGAGAGAGAGAGAGAGAAGGAATGTGGGACAGAGGGAGGGAGAGGGAGAGAATGTGGGACAGAGAGCCAAGGTGGCGGGGAGAGAGAGGGAATGTGGGAGAGAAAGGGGAAGGGAATATGGGAGGGGGGAGAGAGAGTGGGAAAATGGGGAATACAGGGAGGTAGACAGGAGGAAAGTGGCAGGGTGAGAGAGAGGAGGGAGGAGAAACAGGGAGGGAATGTGGGAGACAGGGAGAGAATGCAGGAGAGAGAATGGGAGGGTATATGGGAGACAGGAGGGGAGGGGGAGGGAGATATCGGGAGGGAGGGAGAGGGGGTGAGGATGGGGCAGATGGAATGTGGGAGAGTGGTGGAGAAAGGAGGAGGGAGGGAAAGAGCGGGGGGGGAGATAGAGTGAGGGAATAGGGAATACAGGGAGGAAGAAAGAAGGAATGTGGTGGGGAGAGTGGAGGGGAAGGATGGTAGAGAGAGACAGAATATGGGAGAGAGAGGGAGAGACAGTGTGAGAATGCAGCAGAGAGGAGGAAGAGAGGGAATGCAGGAGAGAGGGAGAAAAAGTGTGGGGGTACAGGGGATGCAGGGAAGGAGAGAGAAGGAATGTGGCAGGGAGAGAGGGAGGGAATATGGGATGGACGGAATGTGTGAGAGAGAGGAAGTGTGTGTGACGGGAAGTGGGAGAGAAAGGGAGAGATAGTGGGGGAAATGCGGCAGAGAGGACGATGAAGAGGGAATGTGGAAGAGAGGGAGGTTGGAAGAGTAGGGAAATAGGGGATAAAGGGAAGGAGAGTGAAGGAATGTGGGGGGGGGCAAGAGAGAAGGAATGTGTCAGAGAGAGGGAGACAGAGTGATGGAATATGGGAGAGAAAGGCAGAGACAGTGGGAAAATGCGGCAGAGAGGAGGAAGAGAGAGAATGTGGGAAAGAGGGAGGGAGCAGGGAGGGGGAATGTGAATGGGGGAACAGGGGATACAGGGAGGAAGACAGAAGGAATGTTGCAGTGGGAGAGAGGGGTGAGAGAGAGAGAGACAGAAAGTGGGAGAGAGAGGTAGTGAGGTAATGTGGGAGAGAGAGAGGGAGATAGAGTGGGGGAATAGGGGATACAGGAACACAGAAGGAATGTGGCAGGGGAGAGGGGGTGAGAGAGAGAGACAGACAGAATATGGGAGACAGAGGGAGAGACAGTGGGGAACACAGCAGAGAGGAGGAGGAAGAGAGGGAATGTGGGAGAGATGGAGGGCGAGAGTGTGGGGGACTAGAACATAAGAACATAACAACTAGGAGCAGGTGTAGGCCGTCCGGCCCTTCCAGCCTGCCCCGACATTCAATAAGATCGTGGCTGATCTTTTCGTGGACTCCGATCCACTTACCCGCGTTCTCACCATATCCCTTAATTCCTTTATTGTTCAAAAAAAATCTACCTTATCTTTAAAAACGTTTACTGAAGTAGCGTCAACTACTTCACTGGGCAAGGAATTCCATAGATTAACAACCCTCTGGGTGAAGAAGTTCCTTCTCAATTCAGTACTAAATGTGCTCCCTTTAATCTTGAGGCTATGCCCTCTTGTCCTAGCTTCACCTGCCAGTGGAAACATCCTCTCTACTTCTATCTTATCTATTCCCTTCATAATTTTATATGTTTCTATAAGATCCCCCCTCAATCTTCTGAATTCCAATGAATATAATCCCAATCTACTCAGTCTCTCCTCATAAGCCAACCCCCTCAACTCCGGAATCAACCTAGTGAACCTCCTTTGCACCCCCTCCAGTGCCAGTACATCCTTTCTCAAGTAAGGAGACCAAAACTGCACACAGTACTCCAGGTGTGGCCTCACCAGCACCTTGTACAGCTGCAACATAACCTCTCTGCTTTTAATCTCAATCCCTTTAGCAATGAAGGACAAAATTCCATTTGCCTTCCTAATTACTTGTTGTACCTGCAGACCGACCTTCTGTGATTCATGCACAAGGACACCCAGGTCCCTCTGCATAGCAGCATGCTGCAACTTTTTATCATTCAAGTAATAATCCTTTTCACTATTACTCCTACCAAAATGTATGACTTCACATTTATTTACATTGTATTCCATCTGCCAGACCTTTGCCCACTCACTCAATGTATCTATGTTCCTCTGCAAAGTTTTACAGTCCTCTGCACACTTTGCTCTGCCACTCATCTTAGTGTCATCTGCAATCTTTGACACCCTACACGTGGTCCCCAACTCCAAATCATCTATATAAATTGTAAATAATTGTGGTCCCAACACCAATCCCTGAGGCACACCACTAGTCACTGGCTGCCAGCTAGAATAGCACTCATTTATCCCCACTCTTTGCTTCCTGTTAGTCAACCAATCCTCTATCCATGCTAATACTTTACCCTTAACGCCATACATCCTTAGCTTATGCAGTAGCCTCTTGTGCAGCACCTTGTCGAAGACCTTTTGGAAATCTAGGTACACCACATCCACTGGGTCCCCATTGTCCACCTTGCTTGTAATGTCTTCATAGAATTACAAAAGATTTGTCAAGCATGACCTGCCCTTCATGAACCCATGCTGCGTCTGCCCAACGGGACAATTTCTATCAAGATGCCTTGCTATTTCTTCCTTGATAATAGACTCAAGCATCTTCCCCACTACAGAGGTTAAGCTAACCGGTCTATAATTCCCCATCTTTTGTCTACTTCCCTTTTTAAACAGTGGCGTCACATTTGCTGTTTTCCAATCTGCTGGGACTGCCCCAGAGTCCAGTGAATTTTGGAAAATTACCGCCAGTGCACCTACTATTTCTCCCACCATCTCTTTTAGTACCCTGGGATGCATTCCATCAGGGCCAGGAGACTTATCAATCCTTAGCTCCATTAGCTTGCCCAACACTACCTCTTCCGTAATAATGATTATTTCCAAGTCCTCACCTACCTTCGTCTCTTTGCCAATTACTGGCATGTTATTAGTGTCCTCCACTGTGAAGACCGATACAAAATACCTGTTCAATGCCTCGGCCATTTCATCATATCCCATAACTAAACTCCCCTTCTCATCCTCTAAAGGGCCAATGTTTACTTTAGCCACTCTTTTTCGTTTTATATATTTATAGAAACTTTTGCTATCTCTCTTTTTTGGAGAGAAAGAAGGAATGTGATAGGGAGAGAGGAAGGAAATGTGGAATGGATGGAATGTGGAAGAGAAAGGGAGAGACAGTGGGGAAATGTGGCAGAGAGGAGGACAAAGAGAGGGAATGTGGGAGAGAAAGAGGTTGAAAGAGTGGGGGAATAGGGGATACAGGGAGGGAGAGGAGTGTGATGAGGAGAGAGGAGGGAATGTGGGACAGAAAGGGAGACACGTTGGGGAATGCGGCTGAGAGAAAGAGGAAGAGAGGGAATGTGGGACAGTGAGGGAGAGGGGGAATGTGGCATTGTGGGAAAAGGAATGCAGGAGGGAACATGTGTGTGAGAAATTGGGAGACAGAGGGAAGTGGGGAATATGGGAGAGGGAGAGAATATGGGAAAGGAAAGTGGGGAGGGAAATTTGGGAGAGGGAGGGAGGGCGAAGACAGAAAAAGATGGGGAAATTTGGGAGAGAGTAAGAGGAGGGGAATGTACAAAAGCACTGGAGATATGGAGGGGGGAACATGGGAGGGGAGGGAATATAATGTGTAGGGGAGGGAGTATAATGTGTGCAAGAGGGAGAGAGACTAGGATAGAGGGACAGAATGTGGGAGAGAGATGGGTATGGAATGTGTGAAAGAGAGATTAGGACAGAATGTGGACAAGAGGAAGGGAATGTGGGCGAGATGGAGGGTTGGGAGAAAGAAAGAAAGAGTTGAGGGTAAGGGTGCGGGAATGTGGGGGAGAGAGAGGGAGCTGTGGGAGGGAGGGAGAGAAGGGAATGTGGGAGACAGAGAGAGTAGAAATTGTCAGAGAGCGAAGGCAGCGGGATAGAGAGACGGCTTAGATAAGAGCGATGGAGGGGGAATGTGGGAGAGAGCGTGAAAGAGGGAGATGTGGGAGAAATGAGAGAAAGGGAGGATTTTAGAGATGGGGGTTGTGTGGGTGGGGACAGAGAGATATGGGGGTTGTGGAAGAGATGAGCGATGGGAGGTGTGGGGCGGCAAGAGAGAGAAATGGGGAGGAGGGTGGGGGATATGGGGGAAGAGAGGGAGGTGGGACGTGAGACAGATGAGAGGAAATGGGTGAGAGAGCAAAAGAGGGGGTGGTCAGAGAGAGAAATGTGGGAGACAGGTTCGATAGGTATGCCATGGCACCAGGTGTGTGTATTATTGCTGAACAGAGGACACGTTGCTGAGATTTTTCATCTTGCACTCATCGGGGCTGATGCGAGAATACCAAATTACAAACAATCACAACAACTTATACTTTAAGGATAAAGACTGCTAAGTGGATGACGAGTCAACTCTGATTGGCCAACTCATTGCTACAGAGAAGCTAACAGGGAACAACTTCTGGCCCAGCTGCCCAAGCTCCCAGGTAATTCAAAAATGGTGCAAAATTTGAATATATTACTGGTGTGATGCCAGGTAGATTGACCATATCACCCAGTTGGTATACTGAGTTAGTTGTCCGTAATTGGCAGAATACAGACGGTACAGTACAAACTATATCAGCCTGGCTTATAAAATCCAAAATAACACCATTTCTGTTAGATGTGATTCTGCAATTAGACAGCACTTGCTGAATAATCCAGTGTGGTAATAGCTACACTAACAATCAACTTAACATGATCAATCGAGTTCTGAATATTGACTTATTTAAGCTTGCTAGAAATGACATTCATTTATACATCAAGGCCAATCCTCTGCAAACTAAAGGAATATGATTGAAGCCTTACACATTTTTCGAATTAGCCAGGACCTTGGGAAATTTATCTTCCCTTTTGCTTTCTCCATAACAATGCACTTGTCAATCATATTCTACAGCATCTTTTTCCCCTGCAGTATAAATTGTGATTACTTGAAATTTGGGATTCTTGTGACTGTCCTGATGAGTGCAGGATGAAAACTTCAGCAATATGCCTGTTTTCAACATTATTCCTCTATTTATAAAGAACAGCATGTTTACATAATACCCTTCATGACCACAGGATGTCTCAAAGCACCTTACAGCTAATGAGATACTTTTAAGTGCAATTACTGTTGTAACATAGGAAACTATGCAGGCAATTTGCGTACAAGTTCCCACAAATAACTATTTGATAAGGGCCAAATGTTCATTGAACTTGATTGAGGGGTGAGTATTGGCAGGGATATGAGGGAGAATTGCCCTGCTGTTCAAAATATGCCATTGGATCTTTTGTGCCCACCTTTGAATTGCTTGTTTAAACCCTCCCCAACAGCACAAGTAAATGATCATAGAAACCTCATAGAATCCCTACAGTCTGGAAACAGGCCATTCGGCCCAACAAGTCCACACTGCCCCTCTGAAGAGCATCCCACCCAGACCCATCCCCTACCCTTTCCATGTAACCCTACATTTCCTATAGCTAATCCACCTAACTTGGCAATTTAGCATGGCCAATCCACCTAAGCTGCACATCTTTGGACTGTGGGAGGAAACCGGAGCACCCGGTGGGGAACCACGCAGACACAGAGAGAATGTGCAAACTCCACACAGACAGTTGCCTGAGGGTGCGAATCAAACCTGGGTCCCTGGCACTGTGAGGCAGCAGTGCTAACCACTACACCACTGTGCCACCCCAATTATCCCACAAGGAATAAGGCAGTATTTAGGAACAAAGATGTAACATTTGAGAGGAATACCAAGGTGCACAAAACACTAGGAGATACACTAGAGTAAGAAATCCTAAGGTGTTGAGAGTAAAGGAGATGTAATAAAGTTTAAACTGGAGTCAGTATGTACATGTGTGAGCGTACAGAGTGCATTTCAATAAGACTGGTGAGTTACAGGAGCAGAATGCTATTGGGAAAGGTGTTGTGGCTTAACAGACTCAGCTCGACCCAAGGGTAGGACTGCACAGTAAGTGTTCTTGAATATAAAGTGTTTAGGAATGCAAGGAAAGCAGAGAGGGATGACAATGTTGATTAAGGAGAACATTGCTGTGCTGAAGAGAGGGGGAGGACATCCCAGAGGGGTTAGGAGTAGAATCTAATCATCTGAAGCTAAGGAACAAAAACAAAAGAGTGCAATTACATTGTCTAGTGTAATCCAAAAGGGAGTGCAAGAGCAGAGGATCCTAGGTGTATATATGCACAAATTATTGAAGGTGGTAGGGCAAGTGGAAAGTGTGCTTAATAATACATACATCATCCTGAGCTTTATTAATACAAACATGTCACCTCATGTCACCAACTTCTTCCTGTAGGCCTGCATTTTCTTCCTTTTTATATCATTACCCAGTTCCTTCTTAAATGTCTGAATTGAATCTGCCTTGGCCACACTCTCAAGCAGTGCATCCAAATCCCAAATACTTGTGTGAAAATGTTTTTCCTCATGTTGCCATTGCTTCTTTTACTAACTGCTTTAAGTCTGTTGCTGATTGTTCTTGATCCTCCATCATTGGAAATATTTACTCTGTCAAAGTCCGTTATGATTTTAAAATCCTCCATCAAATTTCCTCTCAACATTCTGTTATAGAGTCAAAGAGTATACAGCATGGAAACAGGCATTTCGGCCCAACTCATCCATGCCAACCAGGTTTCCTAAACTGAACTAGTCCCATTTACCTGCATTTAAACCATATCCCTCAAGAAAAGCAGCCCCAGCTCCTCCAATTAATCTAATTTACTGAAGTTTCTTGTTGGTGTGCTTCATTAATCTTTTATATACACTCTAGGAAGGATATGGAAGTGTTATAAAGTGTGGCATCCAGAGCTGGATGTAGTTCTCCAGTTGAGGCTGAATATAGAGGTATACAATGAGAAACTTCAGTAAACAAAACATCAAGAACGAAAAAGAAATGTAAAGACAACATGGAAATAATTATATTTCATGATTCCAGGATTGTCAAATAGCCATTGAAGTGCTGGTGAAGTTTATTCACTAGTTTAACAGAAGAAGTGAGAGCACAGTTGTGCTGGTGCTTTAAATGCAGCACTTGCAGAGACCTGTTAAGAGCTACTGGATGGCCTATTGTACAGTACAGGACATGAGACCCAGGGTCTCGATACATAGTGCAGATGGTAATCCATTCATTACCAATCCATGCCTGTGGCTTTTTTAAAAATTCATTTGAGAGATGTGGGCGTTGCTGGCTGACCAGCATTTATTGCCCGTCCCTAGTTGCCCTTGAGAAACTGATGGTGAGCTGCCTTCTTGAACCGCTGCAGTCCACCTGCTGTTGGTTGATCCACAATCCCATTAGGGAAGGAATTCCAGGATTTTGACCCAGTGAGTGAAGGAATGGCTATACATTTCCAAGCCAGGATGGAGAGTGGCTCAGAGGGGAACTTGAGGGTGCTGGTGTTCCCGTATTATCTGCTGCCCTTGTCCTTCTAGATGGTTTGGAAGGTGCTATCTGAGAGGATCTTAGGTGAATTTCTGCAATGCATCTTGTAGATAGAACACACTGCTGCTACTGAGCATCGGTGGTGACGGGAGTGGATGCAATGCCATTCAAGCGGGCTGCTTCATCCTGGATGTTGTCAAGCTTCTTGCCTGTTGTTGAAGCTGCACCCATCCAGGCAAATGGGGAGTATTCCAATACACTCCTGACTTGTGCCTTGTAGATGCTGCACAGGCTTTGAGGAGTCAGGAGGTAGGTCACTTGCCACATTATTCCTAGCTTCTGACCTGCACATAAATGCAGTGGCTACAAGAGGCGAGTCCAGTTGAGTTTCTGGTGAATGGTAACCCCCAGGATGTTGATAGTGGGGGAATCAGTGATGGTAATACCATTGAATGCCGAGGGGTGGTGGTTAGATTGTCTCTTATTCGTAACGTCACTTGCCACTTGTCAGCCCAAGCCTGGATATTGTCCAGATCTTGTTGCATTTCAACATGGACTGCTTCAGTATCTGAGGACTCACGAATGGTGCTGAACATTATTGTGACGTCACATTTAACCAGGAGTCCAAGACTGAAAGACAGAAGGAATAACACACACCAGTTTCATTGCTCTGAAACCTGTCTTGGCACTGTGGCATGTACATGAGAGGCTATTTCAATCTGGCAATTGAAATATCAACAGACTGCACACAGCCTTATAAAAATCTATAGATGTTGAATATCCCCGTGCACAAGGTTTGATCTTTCAGCTCTGGGTCTAAATCAGACACGTGACAAACTGAATATGCATATTTTATTAAATATTTCATGCTAAATATTTACAAGTAGATTTAAAATACATAAAAGTTTTAAAAATAATGAGGAAAATAAAATCTATGCCTGGAGATAGGAGAAAGTGTGGAGAGCTTCATTTTATCAATGGGTCTGTATATAGCTGTGAGATGCTGAAGATCTCAGTTGCATGTACTGAGCAACAGGCTCACACAGGAGCAGACAGCACCAATAACACTAACAGCTGGTAGTAACAGTCGGTCCATAGCCCTCATTTGAGCACACAGACTAAGGAATGTCTCTATTTCCTAACACTGCGACTGATTTCACTAGTACAGCAGTGCTGAGCAAAAAGGTTTGATTTTGTAGGTGGCATAGTTATTGCACTGTAGTAAATGGACAGACGCCACACACCAAAAGCATAGTTATGGTTGTAAACTCCAAGTGATCTGGGAAACTGCACATTTCTTTTGGTTTTGCTACCTAACCACTGCAAATACTATCATCATGAAGTCACGTGCAATCTGATTACAAGAAGTGTGGAAATCTTGGGGACTCCAGTAATAATTTGGCAAAATGGAAAGGACAGACACGTAGTGTTTGGGAAAGAGGATCAAGGGACTCAGACAGTTTATGGGAAATAGGATCGGGGGCAGTCAACATGTAGTGTTTGAGGAATATGATCGAGGGGGTCAGACAGCATATGGGGAAGAGGATCAAGGGGGTCAGCTGTGTAGTGTTTGAAGAATAGGATCGAGAGGGTCAGACAGACAGTGTTTGGGGAATAGGATCAAGATGGCTAGACAGAGTGTATTTGGGGAATGGGATTAAGAGGGTTATATTGCAAATTGATAGTGTTTGAGCGGGTATTTGGAAAGAGCCAATGGGAAGTGGGTCCTCCTGGTTTATTGTTACAGTCTAGTAACATAGTTGAAAAGGGAGTCATTAATCTGGATGTCAGCAGGGTGAAATGACAACTTTTACTGATGATTTTGTTTTAGGAGAACTTACTGACCCCTGATGACTCCAGCACAAGTCCATACTGTCTTTGGATTTTTGACTTTGGCAGACCCCTATAAGTGGAAGCACTGCAGTAACAGTATTTACTGCAGCATCACAATGCTTTTAGCTGTTGACATCTGATCTGTGTCAAAAAGCAATGGCAAACCCCAAGTTGTTAACAATGAGACAGCAACCAGCAACGTTCACCTGGCAACATTTCCTATGCTGCTTTTGAATAAAAAGTGTGGTGTAAGGGCCACAGTCTATGCAAACCTGGAACTCAAGATGACTGAGCACTTCCAACAAAGCAACACCTTGACTGATAAGGTAAGCTGAGGAGTTCGCTGTCTGACAGTGAAGCACCATCAATTTACGTAGTGGCTGTTCCTAGTTGTGCAACTTCCGGCTTATTGCATTTTTCTTTGGTTCAGCATTTTACTGCTGGCTAAAAGTCATTTAGCGAGTGTCCGTGACTAAATTCAGTTTTCAGGAGACATAGGGTAGTGGGAGGAATGAGATGGTACAGTAGTTCATTTTGCTGATCAATGGCCTGATGAAAGCTGGCTGCAGGTTACCTTTCCCTAGGTGATACTGAAACAGCCCTCTGATCCAGGATAATTCAGGGCCTCAGTTAAACAACGGCAGAGACCAGCATCATGACTCCAATCCCACAGCAGAGCAACAACACCTGATACACAGAATTCCTGCAAAATAAATCAAAGATCAAAACTGCAGTGAGTGCAAAGAGAATCTATCAGGTACAAATGTAGTGTCACAATTCCCTACCTGTCAGAATTCCATTTCTTTCTTCACAATCATTGACTGCTTTGGGAGCTGATGCGTGGAAATCATTTGCCCAAAACAAGGTTAGCAGATCTCAGGACAGGGGCTACATCTCAGTTTATTTTAATACAGAGGAGGTTCTATAGCCAAGCTTGCAGGCAAGGCACATACAACACAGATTAGATTATCCAGATTAATACCCCAGGGGTCAGGAAAACCATGATCAAAGCAAACTCCATGACTAGGCCTACATAGCTGTGACTACATTTCAAAGGTAGAATACAGTACACGTGAAGCACTTTGGGATATCCAGAGGATAAGGAGCTACATGAATCTAAGTCTTAATCCGATGATTCTTCACAAATTCACAAAGAAGCCAACGTACTTGGACTCACTAAAGGTCAATTTAGGATTCTCAAACATTCCAAATCCCTCCCTTTAGAAGTGCAAAACAATGTAAATACATTCAACAACAACATAAAAAAAGGCTGATGACACTTATGTATACAGATAAATAGAAAGCAAATCTTGCCAAAATTCATAGAAAAGAAATTATGCTTAGGGTGGGAAATGCTATATCAGGACCAATTATGTTATGAGCAGATCAAACCCAGCACAGATACAGCATGGTGTTAGATACAGAATAAAGCTCCCTCCATACTGTTCCCACCAAACTCTTTCAGGACAGATACAGCATGGGGTTAGATACAGAGTAAAGTTCGTTCTACTCTATCCCCAAACACTCCCAGGGCAGAGACAGTATCATTGTATAGAGAAAAGACAGTCCTCACACTGACATAACACATTCATGACAACAGGTTCCCAAAGCATTCGAAAGCTAATGAAGCATTTCTGAAATGTAGACTCTGTTATGGAAAAATATAGTAGCCAGTCCTCTAAAACAGCAGTGAGTACTAAACAGATACTTTCCCATAATGATGTTTGCTGTGGCCAGGACACTTGAGCAACATATATTGAATCTAAAGCAAATGCAAAATTCTCCAGGTTCTGGCAATCTGAAGTAAATACAAAAAGTGATGGAAATAATCAGCACATCTGCCAATAGGGGTGCACAGAGTTAACCCTTCATTACAACAGTTCTAACAATAAGATCATCAACCTGAATTACTGACTCTATTCCTCTCTCAACAGATACTGACTGAACTGTGGAACATTTCCAGCATGTCTCTTTTTGTAACTCACCCCCAACCTTTGAAGAGTACACCTTAGCGAATCACATTTACATCGTCCCACTTTCACACCTGATCCCTAGAATTACCAGTACTGAAACTTGGGTGTGACTTCAAAACATACAACATCAACATCTCTGAATTAAAAATGATCAACAGAATTTCATAGCCAATGTTTTACACAGAGAGCTGCATAGAAATAGGAGGGTGGTGGAGAGGCTGAAAATGAAGTATTGCTGCTTGTTTCTGAATACCCCCCCATTCTATATGGAGTTTGACCAGAAGAACAGGAAGACACCTTATCTGTTGCTTACTTGGATCTTCAAACAATATTCTTCATCCTTTCATGCCAGACAACTGCTGGATGGATATTGCCTATAAATACACACCTCTGTGCATTCTTTGATTGCGGTTTCATATGAATCCATTTTGACCTGCAGTCTAGGAGCCTAATTTTGTCTCTATGCAGTGAGTTTATTGCTTGCTAGACCTGTCCTCAGAGGTGGGTCTCTGACGAATCTACAAAGTGCAATAAAGAGGCAACAGAAACACGTGGGACACACCGAGTCAGGTTTGAAGACATCTCTACCTGACACAGAGGAAACAGTAAATGGTGTAGGAGCGGTTCTTGGGGACTTAGTCAGCACTGCCTGTTCCCTGCAAAGCAACCAATCTACTGGACACTGAAGCCCACATTCCCACTCGATATACCCATACCCTCATCCATCCCAAAGCAAAACCAATCTGCTTCAGCCCATTCCTCCAGTACGTGGAGTTCAAGAATTCAGCTTTGCCACGAGGCCAGGATAGTTGAATGCTGTCCTCTGTGTCAGCATTATGGAGTCAGAGTATAAAACTGCTTCATGATAGTCAAATATACACAGAAGTCTACAATCTACATTAAAACTCTTCACATCTATATTTCTACATGCACTATATTCAACCTGGCAAATTTATCTCTCAGTTTCATCACTTTCAGCCCCTCAGCCTGACCTGCAGAGAATCTCCTGTGCTTCAGCCAATTCGATTGTTTTGTTACTCAAACTGCCACAAGGTTTGTCCAACCACAACAGAGTGATATACAAGTGTCTGCTATAACCTACGGTCATGAAGATGACAAATATGAGTTTAACCATTGTAAGTGACTGTGGGTTGCTTCAAGTTATTAACAGTAATTAAGTATCTCAACAATTATCTCAGACACAGTTTGTAGAAGTACACATTCCAGGTGTGGTTCCAGTACCACTACAAAATTGCCTTGCTGCTGAGGCAGTAGCTTGGCAAAAATGCATGGTCACTATTAACATCATGCATGAAAATCACTAAGCTCATTTCATTTTCTGATAGAAAGGAAGAACTAAATTTGACTTTATCCTCTGCCCAACATTTCCAGAATCTATTCAGAATGGTTCCTTACCACACATCCTTTTCCTGAAGGAGGTCAGGTACCACAGAAACCAGAGCAATGTACAGAAATCCACCTGAAGTAAATGGGAGAATCCAAGCTACACTGTCCCCTGAAAGATTTCAGAGTTAGACACATTAGAATTATTGGGATATGCTGTTGATCCATTGACCACAACTTAGAATTCAACATGTTAGTGAATATACATAGATATTTTTACCAAACTGTTCAGAGATGGAATTACACATATCTGCAGTGGTTGGGAATTGAACGCAGGCATCAGAGATATGGACACTACCAGGACACCACAAAAAGCCTGTAACCACATGCAAGTGTCCAAAAAGGCAGGGGCAGGCAGCAATCAACTTTGTGAGGAGGGGAGAAAAAGCGGGGGGGAGAAAAAGCCGGGGGAAGGGGGAGAAGCCGAGAGGGAACGGACAGGAGGGAGGAAGCTGAGAGAGAACAGACGGGAGGGACAGAGGGGGAAGGGTTAGGGAGGTCAGTGAGGAGTGGTTGGGTGTGAGTATGTGGTGATTCAGAGGGCAAAGTGTGAATGGGGATACAGAAGGGAAGAGGGTAAACACGGTGTGGCAGGCCTGAAAGTGTACGCAGGCAATAAAGACCACTGCACAACAAAGAGAGTGTGCCTGAGAGAGAGAGAACCTAGAGGGATGGGGAATGGAGAGAACCCTGACGAACTGGAGATGGAGATTAGAGGAGAGGACCCATAATTAAGTGGGTGTGAGGGGAGAAGGGAAGAGAACCCAGTGAGAGGGGGCAGGGGAAACACAGAAGTACCCAATGTGAGAGGATACAGAATAATGACAGAATCCGAGAGAAAAGCGGGATATGGGGTGAATGGGGAGAGAACCCAGAGGCAGTATTTGAGGGTCAGGAAAAAAGATCCAGTGAGACGGTGTGCAGGCAGTGAAGAGATCTTGGAGGGGGCAGGTTGGCTGGGAACCGAGTTTGAGATTGATCTTGAGATGGATTGGGGTGAAGGAGACAGAAAGGGAGGTGGCAGGTAAAAGATCTGTTGACTGGGAAAACAGTGAGGTAGAAACACAGACAGGATGTTTGCAAGCAATCAGAGATGGGATGGTGAGAAATAGAGAGAGAGAAAACAGGAAAAGTGAGGGTGGGCATGGAGTGAGAGAGGGAGAGAGAGATAAAAAGGGAAGAATACACCTTGGTGTTAGGCCTGTTTAAAGACTCCAACAAAAACAGAAGTATTCAGACTCTGCCTCCCCCTCCCTCCAACAATACTGTCAATTCCTGTTACATTCAGAAAATTAAACAGTACCTGCTCCTTCTGGAGACTCTGCACACATGGCAAAGCAGGCCCCCAAAACTCCTCCAAATGCAGTAGTCAACTGCATTTTTGCTGCACTCCATCGATCAAAGCCTGCCCTGAGCAGGATGGCAAAGTCTCCAACCTGTGGATTAAACAATGAAACAGTTATGTCAGGTCTACCTGTAGCCATTTTTAACAGAGGGAAGCAGAATTCTGGCTCCAAATCTTTACTGGCAGAATTCATCTGTGGTCAAAGTAATGCAGCACAAGGAAACTACTGACAGGTGGTTCCTGCGAATGTAAAGGAATACCTATTGTAAAAATGTTTCCAGGTGAAGCAGCAACTTACATGTACTTCTTTTAAAGTAGTTTACTGTATTCATTGTAATGTTATGGCTTGCATCTTCAACCTCCAGTTCAAAATGACTGGATTAGACAAGACAGCTGAAGATGAAGGTCAGCGGGGGTATTTTTTTACATTCCATCATGGAACGTGGGCTTCATTGTCAAGTTCATCACTTGTTGCCCATCCTATTTGCCCCTATGAAGGTGATGGTGAACCTCATAATTCAACAGCTAATATCATCAATAACTGTGGAGCCCAGCACATCACAGTGCAAAAGACAAGTCTGAAGCAGTTGTCAGTCAGGAAGTGCCAAGTGCATGATCCATCTCAAGTTCTTCCTGAAGTCCCCAATACAGCTGCCAGTCTTCAAACAATGCAATTCACTCCACTTGTTGTCAAGAAAACACTAGGTATTGCAAATGTTGTGGGCCCAGAAATAATCTATAAAAAGCATCGAAGAGGCTTTTTGCTCCAGAACTGGCCATGTCCCTGGCCAAGCTATTCCGTATAGTTACAACATTGCCATCAACCCAGCAACATGAAAAAGTGCCCAGTTTCTGCACACAAGTAGGACAAATCTAACTCTGCCATTTACTACCCTATCAGTCTACCCTCAATTATTAGCCAAGTGGCGGAAGGGGCCATCAGAGCTGTATACTGTAATCAAATGGCACTTGATCAAGGGTAGCCAGTCACCGTCAGTTTGGGTTCTGCCAGGGCTACTCAGCTCTTAACACCATTGGTTTAATTGCTGATGGCTATCACCTTCAATCTTCCCCTCACCTTTGGAATTCAGGTTTTTGCTGACCAAGATTATAATCAATGTTGGATCTCAGTATTCCTGGCAGATCATAAATGAAGTCAGTGCTCCTTGATTGTACTATCCATGACACCATCCAACACTCTTAAAATGATCAAAAGTAAATTGATGGATTTTGGTTAGATGGGATTTGTCCTAGTTTTCATAGGTAGTACATATCTGTGGAATTACCAGGTGGATCTTAGTGCTGTGACTGTACTGAAATAGCTTGGCTGAAGGTTAGACAGTTCTAGATTCTTCAGCTTTACAGCTCTGATGGTGTCAGGGCCATAGTTTTTGTGATGTCCAGCACTGTCAGCATGCAGTGAATCAAAATGGGACAAAACTAACATCTTTGATAGTGAGATAACAAGGTGTAGAGCTGGATGAACACAGCAGGCCAAGCAGCATCAGAGGAGCAGGAAGGCTGACGTTTCGGGCCTGGACTCTTCTTCAGAAATGAAGAAAGGTCTAGGCCCAAAACGTCAGCCTTCCTGCTTGGCCTGCTGTGTTCATCCAGCTCTACACCTTGTTATCTCA
>NC_063348.1:1472024-1505791 GCF_021869965.1 Rhincodon typus
CTCCAGCATCTGCAGTTCCTACTATCTTTGATAGTGAGGATTTCAGTGGCACCTCAATGTCAAACAACACTTAGCATTTCTGCCTGAAGGTAGCTGAAAATGCTTCAGCTTTGACCTTTGCACTGATGTGCTGGCCATCCTGATCATTGGAGGATGGGAATACTTTTAAAAAAAAGCTCCTTCGCCCATTCAATGGTTAATTGCTCACTACCATTTACAACACCATATATGGCAGGATTGCAGTTCTGTTCGCTGTAAGATTGCTTAGCTATATAAGACAATAAGAACAGAAATTAGGCCATTCGGCTCATCAAGTCTGCTCCAGTATTCAATCATGGCTGATCGGTTTCTCAACCCCAATCTCCCACTTTCTCCCCGTAACCCTTGATCCCCTTGACAATCAAGGACCAGTCTATCTCAGTCTTAAATATACTGAATGATTTGGCCTCCACAGCCCTCTGTGGGAAAGAATTCCACAGATTCACTACTGTCTGAGAGAAGAAATCCCTCCTCTTTTCTGTCTTGAACGTGCAACCTCTTATTCTAGGATTAATTCCTCTGGTCCTAGACTCTCCCACAAAGGGGAAACCAGCTTTCTGTATCTACCCTGTTAATTCCCTAAGTATCTTAAATAATAATGAAAAGAACTGTGGATGCTGTAAATCAGAAACAAAAACAGAAATTGCTGGAAAGGCTCGGCAGGTCTGGCAGCATCTGTGGAGAGAAATCAGAGTTAACATTTCAGGTCGGGTGACCCCTCCTCAGAACCTCCTTAGTTCTGAGGAAAGGTCACTCGACCCAAAATGTTAACTCTGATTTCTCTCCACAGATGTTGCTACACCTGCTCAGCTTTTCTAGCAATTGCAGTTTTTGCCCTAAAGAATCTTGTATGTTTCAATAAAGTCACCTCTCATTCTTCTAAATTCCAATGAGTACAGGTCCAACCTACTTAACCTCTCCTTATATGACAGTCCCTCTAATTGGCCAAGTGAATCTTCTCTGGACTGCCTCCAATGCCAATACATCTGTACTTAGATAAGGGTCCAAAATTGTACAATAGATTCCAGCTGTGGTCTGATTAGTGCCTTATAGCAAAACGTCCTTACTTCTATATTCCACTCCTTTTGAAATAAAGGCCAATATTCCATTTGCCTTCCCTGTTACATGGTGGACTTGGATGCTACATTTTGGTGATTCACGGACAAGGATTCCCAATTCTTTCTGTAACTTTCTGCGGTCTTTCTCAATTTAAATAATATTCACCTCCTCTATTCTTCCTGCCAAAGTGCATAACCTCACATTTTCCCACATAAGATTCCATCTGCTAAGTTTCTGACTGCTTGCTTAACCTGTATATCTCTGTGCAGACTGTCTTATTCATTCTCACTACTTGCCTTCCACCTATTTTTGTGTTATCCACAAACAGGCTGCGACCCTGAAAATGCCCCCGTTATTCCAACCCTTGGTCTTCTATTTGTTCGCCATTCCTCTATCCATGCTCACATACTACCTTTAACCATGAGTTTACTAAGTAGCTTATTGTATGGTACCATGTTAAATGCATTCTGAAAATCCTCCATTTTTCCCTTTATCTAAACAAAAAAACAAAAAACTGCAGATGCTGAAAATCTGAAACAAAACAGAAATAGCTTGGATAAACTCAGCAGGTCTGGCAATGAAAAGCTTACTTGCCAATTGTCAGCCCATGTTGTGCAGGTATTACTATATTTTAACATGGACTGCTAGAGAGACTGAGGAGCTGCGAATGGGACTGGATGTTGTGTAATCATCAGTGAACATCCCCACTTCTGAACTTACAATGGAGGAAAAGCCACTGATGAAGCAGATGAAGATGGTTGAGCCAAGGATGCTACCCTGGGGAACTCCTACAGAGACGTCCTGCAGCTGAGATTACTGACGTCCACAACCACAACCATTTTCCTATGTGTCAGTTATGATTCCAACCAGTGGAGAGTTTGCCCCCTGATTCCCATTGACTCCAGTTTTGCTACAGCTCCATGATGCCACACTCGGTCAAATGTGGTCTTGATGTTAAAGGCAGTCACTCTCACCTTCTCTCTGGAATTCAGCATTTTTTGCCCATGTCGGAACCAAGGCAATAATGAGGTCAGGAACTGAGTGGCCCTAGTGGAATCCAAACTAGGCATCTGTGTGCAGGTGCTGCTTGATAGCACTGTTGAGTACACCTTCTATTTTCATGCTGTAGACTAAGAGTAGACTGATGGGGAGTACTTTGCCAAGTTCACCAGATGTGGTGGGATTTGAACCAGTACCCCCTCCAGATTCTTAGTCCAGTAACAATACAAAACCACAAACACTTCCCCAGCATGTAGATCGATGCGGATACAATCAAATAGGTGTTTCTCTTGGCTTGGTTCTCTCACCACCTGGCATAGAGCTATTTTGGCAAATATGTCCTTCAAGTCACAGCCAGACCAATCACATATGGTGATACTGAGCCACTTATTGAAAGACATTGGGTTGGGGACATCAAAGAATATTTTGAACCCCTCCTATCAAGTGCTGTTCAATAGAGCAGCACTGACACATCTGCGGAATAGGTGGTAGCTGCCAAAAGGTTTCCTTCCCCATGTTTGATTAAATGCCATAAAATATCATGGGTTCAGGAGTCTATGTTGAGGACTCCCAGGACAACTCGCTCCTCACTGTATGTCATTGCACCACCACCTGCGGTGAGTGTAATCTCTTGATAGGACAGGACATTCGCAGAGTGATGGAGGAGTCTGGAACATTGTCTGAAAGATTTGATTATGAAAACAAGCCTGAAGGGAAATTGTGCTAGAGACTAATGAGTAACATTGGTGGACCTGAAAGGAGTGTGGGACATCCAGCAGGAGATGGCGTGTCAGGCAGCTAGCAAAAAATAACTAAGACAGATGTCAGCACAAGTGAAGGTACTATTTAAACAAATAGAGACATTTCAGTCCTCTGGAGGGCACACAGTGTTCCACTCCAGGATGTTACCCATGTACTGGACAATTACTCTTACAGAGGTATTGGCAGGTACAGTGTCTCGAGCTCCAGCTGTGAGCTTGAGCAGTAGCTGGTGTCACTGTGTGGTGCATCTGTGAGGCTGAGAGCGTGGTAGGTGGCACGTTTCTGAATGTGATCAGCCTGTACTTTAAATGTGCGCTTCAGAGAGGAAATAAGAAGAGCAGGCAGGTAGCGCAGGATTTCCTTGAGTGCATCTCACACACCAACCAGTATTCAATCCAGAATACTGCAGAACGATCTGGTGAATGCAGATTGAGCCAAATCCATGGGACCATGGACGGTTCAACTTTTGGTTGGTAGGTTTGCAGGCTAAAGATTAGCAAATCAATATAATAGAAAGGGCTCAGAACAGAATTCAGGATAGTATATTACCTTACAAGAAACTGGAAAAACTGGGCATCAGAAATAAAAACTGAAACAGAAACAGAAATTGCTGGAAAAACTCAGCAGACCTGGCAGCACCTGTGGAAAGAAATCAGAGTTAACGATTCGGGTCGAGTGACCCTTCTTTAGAATTGATGGTAGCTAGGGAATTGGAAAGGTTGATATTTCTGCAGAAGTTAGGGTGAGGGGAGGGGTTCAGTAAACAATAGGTGGAGATAGAGCCCAAAGAGAGGGGAAAAGAGTTGGACAGACAAAGGGATAGTTAAAGGTCAGTCTGGGGGAATGAATAGCTGCTAATGGGGGCTATTAGTAGCTGACAATGGGTTGAGAGTGATGGCAGCTCATGTGATGTCAAGGCCTGGTGTGTGGGGGTGGGATAAGGACATGACCTCAAGCCCTAAAATTGTTTAACTCAATATGAAGTCCTGAAGGCTGCAGAGTTCCCATGCGGAAAATGAGATCCGACCCATCTCCTGCACTTTGGCCTTCAACCCCTCTGTTCCCTCCCACAACAGTGATAGGGTCCCCCATGCCCTCAGCCACCATCCCACTAGTATTCACAACCATAGAAGCATTAGCTGCCATTTTCACCATCTCCAATGAGATGCCACTACAGACACATATTCTCCTCCCCTCCCTTGTCAGCCTTCCACAGGAACCATTCCCTCCAAGATACCCTGGTCCATTCCTCCTTCACTCCTAATATTGCCACACCCAGCAGCACCTTCCCCTGCAACTGCAGAAGGTCTAACAGCAGCCCATTTACTTCCTCCATCCTCACCATCCAAAGCCCAAACACACCTTCTAAGTGGAGTTTACCTGCACTTCACTCAATCTAGTCTATTGCATTTGCTGCTCACAAAGTGTTCGCCTTTACGTAGGGAAATGATGCATAGACTGGATGACCTACGTTTTGTCTAAATAAAAAAAAACCTTGAACTTCTAGTTGCCTGCCACTTCAACACACCACCATTTTCCCTGGCCAACACTTCTATCTCAGGCTTGTAGTGCTCCAGTGAAACTCATTGCAACTTGGAAGAACAGCAACTCATTTTCTGCGTGGGAACTCTACAGCCTTCTGGACTCAATATTGAGTTCAACAATTTTGGGGCTTAAGGCCATGTCCTTATCCCACTCCCACACACCAGGCTTGGACATCACATGGACTGCTATCACACACAACTCATTGTCAGCTATTAATAGCCCCCATTAGCAGCTATTCATTCTCCAAACCGACCTTTACCGAGTCTTTACTCTGTCCAACCGTGTTTCTGTCTCTTTGGGCTCTATTTCCAATTTTCGTTTACTCTCTCCCCCCTCCTATGTTCTGCGTAAATGTCAACCTTTACCTAGCTACCACTTCTGGTGGTTCTGAAGCTAGTTCTGAAGAGGAGTCACTGGATCAGAAACATTAACTCTGATTTCTCTCTATAGATGCTGCCAGACTTGCTGAGTTTTTCCACCAATTTCTGCTTTTGTTTTTGCGTCCGGTATATTACCTTGCGAGTACCAGGGTCAAGGATGTCACTGAACTACTCCAGAACACTTGGAGAGGGGTGTAAACAAGCCGGAGGTCATAGTCCATATTGGGGGAAAAAAAAAGGAGGTATAAAGCTTCTGCAAGCAGATTTTAGCAAACTAGGGAACAGGCTGGTAAGCAGGGTCTCAAACTTTTTAATGTCCAGATTACTCCAAATGTCACATACTTTTGAGTCTAAAAATAGAAGGATAGAGAAGATGACTGTGTGCTTTGAGAGATGGAGCAGTAGGGAGGGTTTTAGATTGCTGGAATATACTTGAGATGGGAACTTAAAACTAGTATGTAGGTACAACAGGCAATAAGAAGGGCAAATGGAATTGTGACATTTATTGCTAAAAATTGGAGTGTAAAAGCAGTGCAGTGTTGCAACTGTACAAGGCATTGGTGAGACCACACGAAGAGTATCATGTACAGTTTTGGTGCCTCACTTGAGGAAGGATATAATTGGATTGGAGGCAGTTCAGAGAAGGTTCACTATATTAGTTCCAGAGATGCTAGGCTTGTTTTATAAACAGTTTGCTAGAGATTAGAAGTACGAGAGCAGACTTAGAGATATACAGGATGTGAAAGGGGATTAACAAAGCACATGTAGAGTGGATGCTTCTCCTTATGAGTCAATTTAGATTGAGAGGTCATAGTTTTAAGTTAAGGAGTAGCAAATTTCATACAGAGATGAGAAGAAATTCGCTGAAAGGGTTGTGAATCTGTGGAATTTATTACACCAGTATGCAGTGGAAGCTGCAACACTGAATACATTTGAGGAGATAGACAGATTTTTCATTAGTAATGAGTTGAAAGATTATGGAGAGTGGGCAGGAAAGTGGAGTTAAGGCCAAGATGAGTTCAGCTATGATCATATCAAATGGCAGAGTGGCTCGAGGGGCTGAATTGCCCACTCCTGCTCCTAGTTCTTGTATTCGTATTGGGTAAATGCAAGATTTATTTAAGGAAATAGTAGCACAACATTTACAAAATCATAACACAAACAGGCAGAGTCAACATGAATTTGTTAAAGGGCACAACTTATTAGAATTTTTTGAGGACGTAAGCAGAGTAGATGAAAGGGTTTGGATTTCCAAAAAGCATTTGATAAGGTGCCATAAAAGGTTGCTGCACATGAGATCATAGTATTGGAGATGATAAATTGGCAAGAAGCGTGTGTGGATAAATAGATCATTTTCAGGTTTACTAATTGTATTGAGTGGGAAGCTATAGTGATCTGTGCTGAGGCCCCAACTATTTACAATCTATGTCAATGACTTGGATGAATGGGCCAATTGTTTTGGAGCCAACTTCTTGATGCTACAAGCCAGAGAGAGGAAAGCAAATCAAGCAATCAAGGTGATTGAAAAGAGAAGACGCAATGACCTGAGGGAAAAAAACATTTTTAATGTAGCAAGTGGTTAAGATCTGAAAGTGTGATAAAGGCAGACTTCATCACTTTCAAAAGAGAATTGGATTAGCGCCATGAAAAAAAGTGCAGATTAAGAGGAAAATATGGGTGAGTGGGGTTAGCTGAGTTCCTGTTGCACAGAGCCAGCACAAGGGACAAGGGGCTGAGTGGGCTCTATTTGCACTGTAACGATTGTATGGATGTGACTATAGATCATGCTTGTTTTACTTTGTGCTATATGGATGACCACACTCCTCACTATCTACCCATCCAAAGACCTGGAATAATGAACAGAGTGGGGAAGCAGAAGGTTCCCACATTAGGGAAATGTACATTTTAAAATGTTCTAAGAAGATCAATTATTCACATAAGTTTCAGCTCACTCACCTCATGTGGAACTTCATGGAGGAGAATAGCCAGTGTTGTTGTGATTCCAACCTAGATGGAAGGATGGTTACACGTTAACTATCTCAACAACAGCCCTGATCTTCCTCCAGTAGTCTACTAGGTCAAAGACCAGTACCAGGTAATGCACCTGTACATACTGTATCTCCAGTATTCTCACATCGCTTAGGAGTTAACTCCAGCTCACTGTAGACATAGCTGAACAGAACCATGACAAAGAAATCATGAAATCAAACTACAATGATTTATAGAAAAAAAAAACCTGTTCTTATACCCAAAAATAGTAACCTTCAAGGAGCTCAAAAAACTCCCAACAGAATTAGTTACTTAATAGATCAAACACAGAGCACAAAATTGCAATTTTCCCACGTTGCTCTCAGTCCTCAGCCTAGTATACTGTTCCAATGGAACTCAAGAACAGCACATCATCTTTCAATTTCATACAGCAACTTCATATCATAAACAATATTTGTGCACAGCAGCTATTGGCGAGGATTTTTTTTCCCCATCTTCCATCTCCCCTGGACCCACTGTCCTTTTTTGTCCCGTTGGCATCCACTTTTACTTTTCACCATCACCCCTTTTGTCATTTAATCTTGCCTATCTCCACACCTCTTCTCCAACATTTACTCCTGTGCCTCCGCCAAGATCGAGAGCTGTGTCCATTTTCATTTCAAACATGTTACATCTCCAACTTTTTCCAAGAACTGATGGCAGGTCATCAATCATGCAATATGAACGGTTTCTTTCTCTGCAGGCGCTGCCAGACCTGTAATATTTCTCACACTTTGTTGAATACAACAGGACATGGGACAATCTCATCCTTGAAGATTAAATTCCTAAAGGCAAGCAGTTACTGATCAGTCTTTGCAGCAAGTATTTCTGCTTTGACTGCTGAAGAGGATGGATCATGAAGACAAGTGCAGTACAAACACAAGTGGCCTGTCTATATCTGGAGCACAAATTCTGAAATGAAGAGAAGAAGCCTGTGTTGTTTGCAGATAACCCACCTTGAATACAGCATTTTTTCTCCATCATTCCACAGCAAACTGAGACTGGCCTTGAAAGCTTCACATTTTGTGGGACACAACTGCTACATACAAACATTTCAACATGTAGCATGAGGAGGCCACTCAGCCCCTCAAGCCTGTCCCACCATTCAACAAGATCATGGCTAATCTGATTGCAACTTCAAATCTATATTCCTGCCTATCCAATAACCTTTCACCTTGCTGCTTAACAAAAATCTATCCAACCCTGCCTTAAAAATATTCAAGATCTCTGTTTCCAACACCTATTTGGAAGATAGTTCCTTAGACTCTCAAACCCCAGGCAAAACAAATTGCACCATCTCTGTTTTAAATGCGTGACCCCTCATTTTTGAAGAGTGATCCCTACTTCAAGATTCTCCCATAACAGGACATATTCTCTCCACATCCACCCTGTGAAGGACTCTCAGGAGCTTATATGTTTTAATCAAGTCACCTTTTCTTCTTCATTTCAGAAGATACAAGCTGAGCTCATCCAACCTTTCCACATAAAACAACTGTTTCATTCCAGAGATTAATGTTGTAAACTTTCTCTGAACTGCTTCTAATACATTTACTTCATTAAATAAAGTGACCAATACTGTACATAGTACTCCAGGTGTTGCCTCAAAAATTGCCCTGTACAATTAAAGCATAAACTTTCTTTTGCCTTTCTTTCAATTCCTCTTGTACTAAATAATAACATCCAATTAGCTTTAGAACATAGGACATAAACAGTACAGCACAGTACAGGCCCTTCGGCCCACGATGTTGTGCCGAACTTTTACCCTAAACCTAAGGTCTATCTAACCTCCACCGCTACCTTATACTATCATCTATATGCCTATCTAATAGCCGCTTAAATGCCCCTAATGAGGCCGACTCCACTACCCTCTCCGGCAATGCATTCCACGCCCCTATCACTCTCTGAGTAAAGAACCTACCTCTGATGTTCTCCTCGATATCTACCTCCACTCACTTTAAAACTATGTCCCCTCATATTAGCTACCTCCACCCTAGGAAAAAAAGTCTTTGGCTGTCAACTCTATCTATACCTCTGATCATTTTGTACACCTCTATCAAGTCACCTCTCATCCTTTGTCGTTCTAAAGAGAAAAGCCCTAGCTCTCTCAACCTTTCCTTGTAAGACCTTCCCTCCATTCTAGGCAACATCCTGGTATATCTCCTCTGCACCTTTTCTAACGCTTCCACATCTTTCCTGTAATGAGGTGACCAGAACTGGACACAATACTCCAGATGTGGCCAAACCAGGCTTTTGTATAGCTGGAGCATAACTTCATGGCTCTTGAACTCGGTCCCTCTATTAATGAAAGCTAACACACCATACGCCTTCTTAACAACTCTATCCACCTGGGTGACAGCTTTCAGGGAACTGTGAACATGAACCCTAAGATCCCTCTGCTCCTCCACACTGCCAAGAATCTTTCCGTTAACCCTGTATTCTGCTTTCAAGTTTGTCCTTCCAAAATGAATCACCTCATACTTTTCAGGGTTAAACTTCATCTGCCACTTCTCAGCCCAGCTCTGCATTCTATCAATGTCCCTTTGTAACCTAGAACAGCCCTCCGCACTGTCCACAAAGTGACCCACCTTCATATCGTCCGCGAACTTGCTAATCCACCTTTCCACTCCTACATCCAAATCATTTATAAAAATCACAAATAGAAGAGGACCCAGGATAGATCCTTGTGGTACATCACTCGTAACTGAGCACCATGTTGAATAGTTTCCGTCCACTACCACCCTTTGTCTTCTAAGGGTCAGCCAATTCGGAATCCAATCTGCCACATTTCCCCCTATCCCATGCCTCCTGCATGAGTCTACCGTGGGGAACCTTTTCAAACACCTTACTTGAATCCATGTATACCATATCCACTGCTCTACCTTCATCCACGTGTGTGGTCACCTCTTCAAAGAGTTCAATAAGGTTTGTGAGGCATGATCTAACCCTCACAAATCCATGCTGACTATCACAAATCAAACTGCGCCTTTCCAAGTGATCATAAATCCTATCTCTCAGTGCCCTTTCCAATAATTTGCCCACCACTGATGTAAGACTAACTAGCCTGTAATTTCCGGGGTTATCCCTATTCCCTTTTTTGAACAAGGGAATGACGTTTGCCTCTCTCCAATCGTCCGGCACTATACCCGTGGACAGTGAGGATGAAAAGATCATCGCCAAAGGCCCTGCGATCTCTTCCCTCGCTTCCCATAGAATCCTTGGATAAATCCCATCAGGCCCGGGGAACTTATCTATCTTCAACTTCCGCAAACTTCCTAGCACATCTTCCTTACTAACATCGACCTTCTCTCGCCGATCAGCCTGTTTCACACTGACACCTCTACAACTAGGTCCCTCTCAGTTGTGAATACCGAAGAAAAGTTTTCATTAAGGGCCTCTCCTATCTCTTTAGGCTCCGTGCACAAATTCCCTTTCCAATCCTTGATCGGCCCTACCCGTTCTCTGGTCATTCTCTTATTCCTCACGTACGTGTAAAAAGCCTTGGAGTTTTCCTTGATCCTATCTGCCAAGGTTTTCTCATGCTCCCTTATAGCTATTCTAAGCTCTTTCTTCAGCTCCTTCCTGGATAACTTGTATCCCTCTAGAGCCTTTTCCGTTCCTTGTTTCCTAAACCTTACATAAGCATCCTTCTTCCTCTTAACCAGTCGTCCAACCTCTCTTGAGAACCAAGGCTCCCTCACTCGACTGCATCTTCCCCGCCTGCTAGGGACAAACATATCGAGCACACGCAGTATGCATTCCTTAAACAATCTCCACATTTCAATAGTGCTCTTCCCTGACAGCATCTGTTCCCATTTTATGTTACCCAGTTCTCGCCTAACAGAATTGTAATTACCCTTCCCCCAATTATAAACCTTACCCTGCTGTATGTACCTATCCTTTTCCATGACTATTGTAAAAGTAACAGAGTTATGATCGCTACCGCCAAAGTGCTCTCCTACCAACAGGTCTAACACTTGGCCCGGTTCATTGCCAAGCACCAAATCCAAAGTGGCCTCTCCTCGTGTTGGTCTATCTACATACTGTGTCAGGAATCCTTCCTGAACGCACTGGACAAAATCCGCTCCATCTAAACTATTAGAACTAAAATGTTTCCAATCAATATTTGGAAAGTTGAAGTCACCCATGACTACAACCCTGTGACTTCTGCACCTTTCCAGTATCTGCCTCCCAATCCGCTCCTCCACTTCTCTGCAACTATTAGGGGGTCTGTACAAAACCCCCAACAAAGTGACTGCTCCTTTCTTGTTCCGGATCTCAACCCAAACAGACTCAGTAGACATATCATTCTTGAACTGCCTTTCAGTAGCTGCTATACTAGCCCTGACTAGCAATGCCACTCCCCCACCTCTTTTTCCACTCTCCCTAATTAATTTTTGTAACTTCTTTCAATCTTTGTCATTCACGCACGAGGACACTCTGATCTCTCTGCATCCTCTTACCATTTAGATAATACTCTCTAATTCTTACCAAAGAAAATTTCACATTTTCCCACATTACGCTCCATTTGCCACATCTCTGCCCATTCACTTAATCTATCACTATCCATCTGCAGAGTCCTTATATCCTCATCACAACTTATCTATCCCTTCTCATCTTTATGGCATCAGCAAATTTAGCAACTTATCTTCAGTCCCATTACCCAAGTAATTTATAAAAGTTTTGAACAGTTGAGGACCCTGTGGTACACCACTTGTTACATCTTACCAACCTGAATAAAGTTTCATTTATGCACCTATTCTATGCTCCTGTTAACCAGCCAATCTTCTTTCCATATCGCACATATCCAGGTAAAACTGGCTGCATAATTCGTACTGTCACACTGGGAGTTGAATCACAGTGAGTTTTACAGACAGGGTTACAAATGAACATTATCCGTGATATTTACAGCTTACAAACCGATGCACACCTCGCAATGATCATGAAGAAAAAGCACTGTTTCACTTATTAAAATTCTAGCCCATAAACTAACGTCAGTCTCAAATATCTACCATTCAGTATAAAACCAGACAAGCACCTTAATTAGATTTGTCTCTAACCCACAGCTGGATATACCATTCTATCTCACTTATGCCCATATATAATCACCACTGCCTTTGAAAGGAATTTGAAACATTTACGACTTTTCTCCCACTGAACAAGAATTTCTAAAGAGATGAAGCGCAGCCTGTTGATTTATTTTTTTAAAACCAGATCAATTTTAATAATTAACTTCAGGGTAATGTGTACTCAGCAGCCCATGGGCTAGTCAGGCAATTCCTAAAATTGTGCGGCCACACACCAAGTATATTGATTCACTGCCAGAACTCTGACTGTGGAAGCATTAACAAGCAGAAATCAATTGTCCAATTCACTCACTGCCCGTGTGGTCGTTGACCTACATTGGCTCAGGGTTAAATAACGCTTTGAATGTAAACTTCTCCTGTGTGTTTGTAAAGCAGTTGATAGCAATTGCTCCCCACGTTGCCCAACTTTATGTCTGAAGTCTTGTCCAGCCACATGACCCTCAGATATTGGCACTCTTGACCTTTAACATCCTCAACGTTAATTGGCAATGACAACTAGCAACTGCACCTTCATCTGTGAAGAGCCTACACTAGAGAATTCCCTCCCTAAATTCTGCTACATATCTTTCCTTTTCTAAAACACAACTTAAAATCTCTGACCAACAATTTACTTGGCTCATCACCACTTTTCTGTTTGATACACCCTTGTGAATACCTTGGGACATGGCACTACATTAAAGACACCATACAAACACAACTTTGTTATTGATATTAAGATTTTGCATTTCACCACTTGCTTTGCAAATTATTTCCTTCTGTATTCCTTACCTTTCTGCTGACAAGGAAGCTTCCAGCCACTGCCAGGCCATGTGTGAAATTATCAATACCATTGGCAATGAGGTTCAGGTACCCACTAATCTATAAAACAATGATCAAGGTCAAATTTTCAAAATTAAAAGCAGATTCAAAGAAGGATCGAAGGTGACAAACAACAGTGACCCCTTACCTTAATGACTTGAACAGGCCGAGTTGAAACCTTGAACTGCAGAGAGGAGCTATGGCAGTGGCCATTAAGCTGGACACAAGAACCATTACGATGAGTGCTGGCAGAAGGAATGAGTTTTCCATTTTTATGGTGTTTGACTGCCTTATCTACACAGACACGTCCATTCTTGTTGTCAAAAGGTTCCTGAAAGGAGGAGAATGACAAAATTTCAGGTGTAAAGAGAATTAGAAGCCCATTTGCTGCAGTAAGTGGGAACAATGTTTTCAAAAGACAAAAGGAAAAATCGTATTTATCTAGCCTTAGGACATGCCAGAGCGCAAGTACTTGTGAAGAATAGTTACTGTTTTAATGCAGGAAACGGTCAATTTCCATTGAAAAGATCCCACACACAGTTTATCTGGTCACATCTAATTATTTCAGTGTGGTTGCTTGAGTTGTAAACACAAATAAACAGAATACTTCACTTATTCAAACAGAATACTTCACTTATTCAAGGCAGCCACCTTGTCTGCCTGTAACAACTCGCTGGTCTTTATTCAAACTATTCACACAGTTAAGGCAGGTTTCTTTTGTGAAATATTAAAGCACAGATTACAATGTATCAACAATGCACTCATGAGGAGAAATAAACACGTACTAAAGAGAGTGGAACCTATCACTAGGTTTGGAAGCAATGTATTTCAAATTCATGTAAATATTACAAATAGATGGGATGTAGAACATATCTTGAAATTTTAATGTTTGATTGTATTTCTGTTGCTTCCTCTTGGGTTTTGAAGGATGGCTTGTTAAAGATGTCACTGCAATTACAGGAGAATCTCACTTCAGTGAAAACAAGAGACATTATTATTTGCTCTGTAACATTTCAACAGCTGCTTGTATTTGGCTCATATCTCAGATTACAAATACCTCAAAATAAACAATGTCACCAGCAAGAGCTGCCAGTTTAGCAGCTCAGTCCAACAACACTGATAAGACCAAATAAATCAGTAGGCAATCAACTGCAACAAAATGGAAATGTATCAAAAGAAATATGGAGAAGAACCAAGCACCAACGTGGAATATTCCAAAATGACCCAATTGAGCTACTTGTGGAAATATTCAACTCATCATGCTCCATTTGTGTTGTTGAAAGTACCATATTAAAACAAATTGATAGCATCAGAATCTCAGATCTACAAGATGCCAGGTTCCACATCCAGCATCTGCTGACCTTGCAGAGTAACAATGTAAACTAAAATCTACGAACAAAGCCAGTCAGGTTCCCGTCTACTGATCATTCCTGAAAAGCTTTCGGTTCACACACCAAAACACACACATCCTGATACTGAGAGAAGTCATTAAAACAGCTCTGGACAGCTCAACTTACAGCACACTGTGGACTCCATATTCTGCACGTAAGGTGTGTGTGTGTGTGTGTGTGTGTGTGTGTGTGTGTGTGTGTGTGTGTGTGTGTGTGTGTGTGTGAACATGGTGCTGGGCAAACAAGTAATGTTACAATATTGAATATTTCACCAATGGAATATCCTGAACACTATGAAAAGGAAAACTGCATTAATATTTGACTATGCAGAAGGAACAAGACAACAGGAGAAATTAGGGCAGTAGAATTAATTTTGGTCTGTCTCCGGCAAAGTGTTGAACCAGACATAATGCCGAATACATTCCCACTGTACTGTAAATTTAAAGAGCAGTGAAAAAAATCAACATGCTTTGTATCAAGTCGTCACTGGAATAAGATAGTGCAGATTACCAGCTCTTGTAGCACTGCATCAGCGCAGGACTCACTGCCTCCAAGAGAAAGGCATATCCATTTTGCTCTCGTACAATTGGAAAGGCAAGGAAGTGACAGCTTTCTAAAATGATTGATTAGTGAAAGTGAAGTTCCTTAACCTGCCTGTGAATCTTTAACTTGGGTATAACTAATTATTTATCATGGTGAGGTACCATTTTAGGATGGGTCCAGAGCAGTTTTACAATGTTGGCTGTTATAACGAGCAAGTCTATAATTTAGTGGAATTCTCACAATCGTCAGTAGCTGAGATTTGGTGGGTAAACTGGATGTTTTCATTTTAAAGCACCTTTTATTGCTGAAAAATGAAACTTGTGTCAAAATTTTTATCTTGCATTCATTAGGACAATTCACTGGAAATACAACACAAAGGAAAAATAACATGACAGAAGCGTGCTGATTTGGTTGGAAAAATGGAATTCAAGCTGGATAAATGTAAGGTACTGCATTTTAGTACAACAAATGAGGGTAGGGCTTATACAATTAATGGTAGGGCCTTGGGTAGTGTTGTAGAATAGAGGGACGTAGGGTTGCAGGTATGTAATTCTTTGAAGTTTACGTCACTTATAGACAGGGTGGTTAAAACAGTGTTTGGCATGCTTGCCTTCATTGATCAGTCCTTTAAGTACAGGAGTTGGAAAATCATGTTGAGGTTGCAGAGGACATTGGCGAGGCCTCTTCTGGAATACTGTGTCCAGTTCTGGTTGCTCAGTTGTAGGAAAGATATTATTAAGCTGAGAAGGCTCAGAAGAGATTTACCAGGATGTTGCCAGGTATGGAAGGTTTGAGTTATCAAGGAGGCTTGGATAGACTGGGACTTTGTTCACTGAAGCACAGGAGGTTGAGAGGCAACCCGATAGAAGTTGATAAAATAAGGAGAGGTATAGATGGAGCTAATGGTAGTTGTCTTTTCCCTGTGTTGGGGGATTTCAAGACTGGAGTACACATTTTTAAGATGAGAGGAGAGAGATTTACAAAAGACATGAGGGGCCAATTTTTTATGCAAAGGGTGGTTTGCATGTGGAATGAACTTCCTGAGGAAGTGGTAGATGTGGGCACAATTACAATATTTAAAAGACATTTGGATAAGTACATGAATAGGAAAGGTTTTGAGCAATATGGGCCAGGAGCAGGCAGGTGGGACTACTTTAGTTTGGGATTATGTTTGGCATGGACTGGTGGGTCTGAAGAGTCTGTTTCCATTCTGTATGACTCCATGACTCTCTAAGTGGACTCCAAGGTTGTTTGATCGCCCTCAAACTACTGCCTGTATTTCTGCATCACTAACCAATACACACTGCTTCCTGTATTCACTGTACAAATCATAGCCTTCATAGGTACCATGCAATGGAGTGAAATGAATGGGGTACAGCCTTTGGGGTACATGTGTATCAGATACAAAGGGAGGCTAATCAATGGTGTCCATGGTAGGCTGTGGAAGGAAGTGGCTTGGTGGTTTTACGTTATTGTATCATTTTTGTAAATAGTTACTTTGTACTTCTAATTTGCATGCTACTAAAGTAACTTACTTTGTGATATTCTTTATCCTCATCTTTATCTGGGAATAATTTTTCCAAAATGAAGAATGCAAGCAATCCAACAATAACCCACAACCCCAACTTCCTCTGCTGTTTACGACTGTGGCTTCCATCTGCACAAACAAAGTGGTCAGAAGAGCAGATTAGAAGTGGACGACTGGCAAAATGGGCCAAACAAGAACTACTGCCAAGCAACTGCAAGTCTGAAATATGAGGTGCTTTCCAATTCTTCAGGTTCAAAATTGTGGTTTTGAGCAATTTGATCTACTTCACAATCAGAATTGATTTGCCCACCTCAAGTTTTTTTTTGAAAGATAATATTCAATTTAATGATATGGGTATTGCTGCCACAGCGATTGCCCTTGCTTATTAGATGAAGATGATGATATATCTGGGTGGCTTGCTGAGCCACAGAATTGTTCAGGTTAACCATATTGCTGTGGGCCTCAAGCCACATCTAAGATGTCAGGTTTCCTTTTGTAAAATGATGAATCCGGTTAGGTTCAAGGCAACTAATGACTTTGTAGTTGCTCTTTCTACGTAAAAATATTCATACTACAAAGAATCTTAAAGTACAAAGCTAGTGTCGCATTTGGCTCATCATGTCTGCACCAATTCTTTTCCCAGCTCTTTTGCCAACTATCATTGGATTGTAACGTCCAATTATCAATGTAGGAGAAATAAGTTCTCCCTGCCCACTTTATCAAAGCCTTTAATAATTTTGAGCACTTCTAATGAATCTATTTTAACCTTCACTACTCTAAGGAAAACAAAAATAGCTCAAACTCAAGTCCCTCATTTCTCGTGCTACTCTGGTCAATTTTCTCTGCATGCTAGCCAAACACAAAGTTTTTTTTCATAGGATGTCGGTACGTCCATCCTACATGCCCTTTAAACTGACTTGTTAGGTAATTTCAGAGGGCAGCGTCAACCACATTGCTGTGGCCAGGCTGAAAACGGATTTCCTTCGCTGAAGGACATTAGTGAACTCGATGAGGTTTTATGACAATTGGCAATGGTCATATGGTTACTATTTTGATTAATTCCAGATTTTTATTCAATTCAAATTTTTGAAACGGGATTTAAATTTATGCTCCCAGAACATTAGCCTCGGTCTCTGGATTACTAGTCCAGTGACATTACCACTATGCCACTGCCATGTCTCCATATCCTTCCTGAAGTACACTGCCCAAAATGTGATTTTTTAAAATAAAGAAATCCCTAGTGTGGAAGGAGGCCATTCAGCCCATCAAGTCCATACCAACCCTCCAAACAGAATCCCACCCAGACACAAAACCCTAGCCTGCACATCCCTGGACACTATGGGCAATTTAGCATGGCCAAACCACCTGGCCTGCATAGCTTTGGACTGTGGGTGGAAACCAGAGCACCTGGAGGAAACCCACGCAGACAAATGGAGAATGTCTGTGTGGAGTTTGCACAGTCGCCCGAGGATGGAATTGAACCTGGGTCCCTGGCACTGTGAGGCAGCAGTGCTAACACTTAGCCACCATGCTGCCCCCATGATTTACTGAGTTTAAGCGTAACTTCCATGCTTTTATAATTCTCTATTCCTAAAGCTCAGAATTCCATAATGCTCTATTGTATATGAACAGTCTTATCCGCTTGTCTTTCACTAAGAATTATGCGGGTGAATGCCCAGATCTCTGTTCTTACATCCCATCAAATTGAGCAATACCTCTAATAATGAGCCACCGACACACCCCATTACCAGGATCACCAAAGTTTGCTTCTAGTTAGTCCAATAGACATCAATGCATTTAACCTAGCCAACCATATTAATGTCACCATTGCCCATTAAATCCTACATGCTTTCCCCCTGACATTAATTATAGTACTGAGTTTATCCCCTTTGCCTTTTCCAAATAGTGCTGTGACATATGGAACTCATGCAGAAAGATCTTCCTGGAAAAATCATCAACCATTTCTCTCTAGGTTTCTTCCATTGGACACAATGAGATTATCTTTTCAATTTTTTATGCTCACATAAGGCAGCAACTTTCACAACTGCAGCCATTTTGTATCTCATCATTATGTATGCCACCAATTTGAGCTGTACTGTAACTGCTTTGCGGGATACCGCATAAAAATGTTTTGAGGCCCATCTCAATTTATGCTTTACCTGGATTACTGTTGCACGTGTAGGCCCAAGCCTCAGGCAATAGGTGCAGAAAGACATCCCCGAGCAGCCCACCAATAGCAAAACTCAACAACTGTTTCAAACGTTGGGACCCATCTGCAACAGTAGAACAGAGAAAAGAACAGAAGTCAAGCTCTGTCCATCAACACTGCAAACAATAACAGCAAAGGGCAACCATGGGTTCACTGAATAGTTGATGCTGGTACATAGGTCAGGTATCTGAATATTTACTGACTGAAGTGTGGCAGTGATAACTTACCTTTCTCCTGTCCAGTGGAGAATGAGCTAACCAACAGCATTCAGTCCAGGGGCATGTCCTATTATTAAACATATAGACACTGAATCCTATGTCTCCATAAGCAGAATATCTTAATAGATTAGCATTTACTGCTATCTGGAGAGTCTCCAGTTTCATTGCTTGATCAAATTGCACAGTTGTTCTCTCAGCAGCAGTACTGCACCATATCTAAGATAGTTTCTCATCTTGTCCAGTTTATGAAGTACTAATGACCAGCCTCAGCCACTGCTCATTCAAGACCACCGTTTGATGATTCACCTTCCAACGAAATATTTAAGTTCAATTCAGTGCGTTCCCACAACAGTATGGATACATTTGGTAGGTCAAAGAATGAAATGTCTTTCTAGGGTTTCAACTCATTGAGTTCATCCTCCCCACTACAACCTTTATCCCCATCTCCACAAAAGGTACAAACTGTTCATGGCACATGAGAAATTGCACGCAGACCTCCTGTTTAAACATCATTTTCTTCGTCCACTTTGCACTCCTTCTTCCCCAAGAGGTCAATTGGTTCTGCAGGTTTTGAGATCATCAGCCTGAATTTTCCATGTTTTTTGAAAGCATGTTGCAAGTCAATGAGCACTACTTTCACAAAACCTCCCAACAACTTAATGACAAGCTACTAAGTTGCCAGTGCTTAGCTCTCCAAGCCAATGCCAGTTCAGGAACAGGAAAGAATTTAGTTCACAGTCAGCGTAGCTAATAATCTAGTAACGCTTTGAGAGGCTATTTTATACATTAAGTCAAATTAAGTGGAGCTCACCTACATGTAGTGACTGATAGGATCACAAAGCTGCTGAAAGGTCAAAAATCCCAATGAATGAAAGATTCTTTACTTGCCAGGCTATTCCCATACCTTCATTTAAGGCTGTCATTTTCCCTCTTCCCATTCAACAAGGACCTAAATTCAAAATATATTCCAAGGACAGCCACATTTGTCATAAAACACTGCAGCTACATAGGCAGGAGTTGTCAGAAATAGTTTTCAAGTAAGATAGAAGTAGGATGTTCCCATAAGCCTACTTCACCCATCTGTTAGTTTGCGGCTGTTCTGTACCTCAACACCTTCTGTGTGCATTTCTTCCATTTATTCACTATCCTTAAAATGAGTAAAAATCAGTCTTTACCTTGAAGCCTCTAGTTATTGCAGCATTCCTGACCTTTTGGGAGAAAGGGAGCTCCATTTTTATGTGCAGTGGAAGTGCATCCTTGACAGCCCCTTTAATTTTATTATTATGTCCCCTTGCTCTGGATTCCACATGATTTTTGTTGGCTTCTCCTATTTTGAATTTGAAGTGAAGTCTGTAAGCGTTGACAAGGCAATCCACATCCCATATCTACTATTTTAAATAGAACTGTGATCTTATAAACATACCAAAACAGCCAAAGCAGATGTTATCCACCCAACAGCATTAAATGAGATGTGACATGGGCTAGAACATAGAACGTAGAACAGTACAGGCCCTTCAGCCCACGATGTTGTGCCGAACTTTTACCCTAAACCTAAGGTCTATCTAACCTCCACCGCTACCTTATACTATCATCCATATGCCTATCTAATAGTCGCTTAAATGCCCCTAATGAGGCCGACTCCACTACCCTCTCTGGCAATGCATTCCACGCCCCTACCACTCTGAGTAAAGAGCCTACCTCTGACGTCTCCCCGATATCTACCTCCTTTCACTTTAAAACTATGTCCCCTCATAAAAGCTACCTCCACCCTAGGAAAAAGTCTCTGGCTGTCTACTCTATCTATACCTCTGATCATTTTGTACACCTCTATCAAGTCACCTCTCATCCTTTGTCGTTCTAAAGAGAAAAGCCCTCGCTCTCTCAACCTTTCCTTGTAAGACCTTCCCTCCATTCCAGGCAACATCCTGGTAAATCTCCTCTGCACCTTTTCTAACGCTTCCACATCTTTCCTGTAATGAGGTGACCAGAACTGGACACAATACTCCAGATGTGGCCGAACCAGGCTTTTGTATAGCTGGAGCATAACTTCACGGCTCTTGAACTCAATCCCTCTATTAATGAAAGCTAACACACCATACACCTTCTTAACAACTCTATCTACCTGGGTGGCAGCTCTCAGGGAACTGTGAACATGAACCCCAAGATCCCTCTGCTCCTCCACATTGCCAAGAATCTTTCCGTTAACCCTGTATTCTGCTTCCAAAATGAATCAACTCACACTTTTCAGGGTTAAACTCCATCTGCCACTTCTCAGCCCAGCTCTGCATTCTATCAAATATCCCTTTGTAACCTAGAACAGCCCTCCACACTGTCCACAATGTGACCCACCTTCGTATCGTCCGCACAGGGCTCTTCTAAAAAGATCACTGTGTCAGACTTTAGACTGACAAGAGACTAAAGTAGTTACTATATTTAATGGCTAATTATAGGGCTAATACTTTAGTATCAGGAAAAGCAAAAAAGAAGCGCGAGGGAATCCTTAGGAGTGGAATACATGATTACTCAGATTAAGGGACATTGAGCATATCCAACATGCTTCAAACAAGCACACCTTACAAATGGGACAACAACTTTTGGAGAAGTTACCAAGATGATGTGTTACGATCCCATAGAGATCAATAAACTAAAAAGAATGGAATTTTCAAACAATGCCAAAAGAACTGATGGACAAGATTTCACTTTTTCAAGCATTTACTGAAACAGCCAAACCCAAAGTCAACATTACCAACCAAACTGTAGTTCAACAGAAACAACGAACTGCACTTCAAATGATTGATACAAGAAAGACACTTCTCACTTAGCATGCAAGGCATTATAACACTACATAACTCTATAATAAAAGGTTTTTATTCATACAGCTGGAAGTCACATGATACTAGGTTGTAGTCCAACAGGTTTATATGAAATCACACAACCTTTTGCAGCACAGACCCTTCGTCAGGCGCAGTGTGACAGGACAGCACACCGACACAGAGTTTATAGGCAGAGAGATCAGAAGATCATACAACTGGTGTGAATGGAGTGTCAGATAATACGTCACAGTGTTAGACAGCGAGTAAAGTGTTTATAAAGTCAATGTCAGCGCTATGCTCTCATGACACTGAGGCAGACCGATAGGAATATACAAAAGGTGACATCAGAGGTCAGACATTGAATTGTAGGTGTGAGGCCTTGTTCAGAATCTGTCCCAGAGTTTTAACCTGAAGTCAGGCTGGTTTTATTCCAAAAGCAGGAATTTACAAGATGTCACACTGACTGACTATGCCTATAAATTGTGTGTTTTTTGAACAAAATAGAATGTATCTGCAAATAAACAAACATCCCTGATGAATGATTCACCCCAGAGATTTGCACGCGTATGCGCACGTGTATTTGAGAGAGTATATGTGTACAAGCATGTGAGAGAGAGTCTATGACTGTGTTTGTGAGAGAGTGTGCTTGTACGTGTGTGCAGGCAAGCATGTAAGAGAGTGTATTAAATAGTTCAAAACTGTACCAACTAATTCAGGTAAAGAGATCACAATAATTTATCAAGGTGCTGCTGTCAGGACAGGACTGCAAGGAAGATTTTACAGACACAGAACAGTACCACGTGGTCACCTGTAGCGCAACATGAACCCAAAATCACGGTTGACGCTGTCTTCACAGGTACAGAACTTGGCTATCAGTCTCTGCTCAGTGATTCTGCGCTGTTGCGTATATCAGAGTCTGCCTTGGAAGCCGCTTACCTGAAGATCAGAGGTTGAATATCCTTGACTGCTGAAGTGTTCCCCGACTGTGAGGGAACATTCCTGTCTAGTGATTGTTGCGTGGTGGCCATTTCATCTGTTGTCGTAGTGTCTGCATGTCTAGCCAATATACCATGCATCAGGGCATCTTCCCCTGCAGCATATGAGGTAGACAACATTGGCCAAGTCACATGACTACCTTGTTGTACGTGGTGGGTGGTGTTCCCACGTGTGATGGTAATATCCATGTTGATGATCTGACATGTCTTGCAGAGGTTGCCATTGCAGGGCTGATAGGTATTGTGGTCGATATTGTCCTGAAGGCTGGGCAGTTTGTTTAAGATTTGGCAGTTGTTTGAAGGTGAGAAGTCGAAGTGTAGGGAAGATCTCGGTGAGATGCTCATTGTTATCGATGACATGTTGAAAGCTGCAAAGAACCTGCCGTAGTTTCTCCGCTCTGGGAAGTACTGGGCAACAAAGCATACTCTCTCGGTTGCATCCTGTGCACGTCTTCTGAGGATGTTGTTGCGGTTTTTTGCTGTGGCATGTCGGAACTGACGATTGATGAGTTGAGCATCGTATCCCGTTCTTAGGAGGGTATCTTTCAAAACCTTCAGATGTCTATCGCTTTCCTCCTCATCTGAGCAGGTCCTGTGTATACACAGGGCTTGTCTGTAGGGGATGGCTTCTTTAATATGTTTAGAGTGGAAGCGAGAGAAGTGGAGCATTATGAGGTTATCTGTGGGCTTGTAGTAGAGTGAGGCACTGAAGTGTCCTCCTTGATGGAGCTGCATGTGTCCAAGAACGAGACTGATCCTGAAGAGCAGTCCACAGTAAGTCTGATGGTGGGATGAAACTTGTTGATATCGCTATGTAGTTGTTTCAGTGATTCCTCATTGTGAGTCCAAAGGAAGAAAATGTCATTGATGTATCTGGTGTATAGCATTGGTTGGAGGTGCTGCGCAGCAAAGAAGTCTTGCTCAAACTTGTGCAAGAAAATGTTGGCCTATTGGATGAAAATTTGGTTCCCATGGCTGTTCCATGCGTCTGGATGAAGAACTGGTTGTCGAAGGTGAAGACTTATGCTTGAGATTGAAGCACATGAGTTGTGGGATGGTGTCTGGAAATTGGCAGTTATTGGTATTGAGTACTCAGGCTGTTGCAGTGATGGTATCGTCACGGGGGATGCTGGTGTAGACTGCCGAAATGTCCACTGTGATGAGGAATGTTCTTAGTTCAACTGGCCTATGGGTGCTGAGTTTCTGTAAGAAATCTGTAGTGTCACAACAGAAGCTGGGGGTTCCTTGTACAATGGGTTTCAAGATGCCCTCGATAAAGTCAGAGAGGTTCTCACACAGTTCCCCACTGCCTGATACGATGGGATGTGTTAGCTTTGTGTATCTTTGGAAGGCAGTAGAAGTCTCCTATGTGAGAAGTATGCAGGATGAGAGTGCATAGGATACTCTAATGGACTGGATCAGAAGTCTTGATCAATCTGTTTAGTTGACGGGTGCGTTCTTTGGTTGGATTAGCAGGTAGTTGTCTGTAGTGTTCCTGGTTGTTCAGTTGTTGGTATACTTCTTTGCAGTAGTCCATCCATTTTGTATAACAATGGCTCCTCCTTTGTCTGCTGGTTTGATGACAATGTTGGTCTTGAGAGCATGGATGATGTTGCATTGTGCGAGGGTAAAGTTCTGCACTACCTTGTGAGTGTGGTTGATGAATCTGGCATTAACGTATCTCCTAAGGGCTTGAGCATAAATGTCGAGCCTAGCGCAGCAGCCTTCTGGAAGCGACCTTCTTCTTTGGTCGCTGTACCATGGACCTCTCTGCTGTCTGTCCTGGTTCATTGGTTGTCTTGTTGGGCTCGCTGCTGGCATCTTAGGGTTTGTGGAAAAATTCCAGAGCACATTTTGCCTGATGAATTCCTGTGTTTGCTGAGAGACCAATGGGGTCCATTTTGGTAGTGGGGCAGAAATGAGCCCTTGGCTGAGAACTTCAATTTTGTCTGGTTGAAGGGCATGGTCAGATACGTTGACGATGGATTTCCCTGTGGGGGCACCGCTTTCAACTGTGGTACCGGGGAGGCTCAGTTACTGCTGGTAGTGATGTCAAGGTTCCTATATAAAAACAGGCTTCATTCTCTCCAACCAAGTTTCACCAATACTAATTTTTTTTTTTTTAAGGTAAACCTCACTTCCATTGTAACTAAGAACATATCCTAGTTCATGATTTTCCGCTTATTCGAATCCCACCTCCCAAGCAACTGCTAGTCAGGGTAATTTCTCAGAGGTCTAATGACTTCAGAGCCAGAATTTCCAATTACATCCATCTTTTCAGAACACTCTCTAGTATCATTTTAACTTCTAGGGATATCTCACAAATACAAGCTGTTTAGCAAAATAGAGTTTGTCCAGTAGATTTTGCCTGTTGTCAACTTCCAAAAAGCTTTTGACAAAGTAAAGGGCATGAGGCTGCTCAATAAAAACAGAGTCTCTGCTATTACTGGCAATATAGTGACCTGGATTAAGAACTGCCTGGAAGCAAAGGGGCAGACTGCAATTACGGATAGATTCATATCTGTCTGGAGACTGGTCAGTAGCAGCATCATTCACGGTTGGGACCATCATTCTTTAGTCTTGCTATTGATATAGATGTACCTGACGGGGTGGGGTGAGGTTCTGTAAGATTGTTAATGATATGAAGATATGTGCAGGTGTTAAGACTACAGGTGATACTCAACTGCTTCAGACAGATGTATTAAGGAAGTGACCTCACAACCAACAAATGATGGCAATCTGGAAAAGTGTATTATACAGGATTGATGTTCAATATACAAATATCCTCCAGTCAATAGTGAAAATGCTCTGAGCATCCCTAAAGGTCCCAGAACAATGCCATCATATAACTGCTAGAGCAAATAGGATTCCATTTATAAGACACTAACTGATAATCAAAATCATTAAATAAAAGACTAAACAAATCATTTTATGTTTGTCTAGGCCTTGTTGAAATAATGTGTTAAGTTTTGCCCTTCTCATGGTGACTGATATTAAGGCTTTGGAAGGGTGCAGAGGATGGTCACAGAACTATTACTAGTTTAAACCATCTTAGTTATCAAGGAGGCTAAAATCACTCACACTTAATACCTTAGAGAAGCATAGTCTTGGGGTGATCTTATCAGGCAAAGGGAATAGATTATAAGAGTTTATATAGTCTGTTCCAATTTGTAATGACCTTTTACCCAAAAGTGGTTAAGTAAGGAAAACTGTCCTTTCTTTAAAATGTTTGTGAATATTTAATTGGCATTGAGAATGCTTAAAAATGACCTAAAAATTGTTGACAACAATTGTAAAGAAATCCAATGTAATTTCTTGAGCAAATATTGGTCAAAGTGACCTAGCAATCCTGGACCTGGCAGCTGTACCAACAGGAATTTAGTTAATATATGAAAGTGCCATGTAACCATAGTTAGAAGAGAGACTAAGAGGTTACTTCAATAAAGAACAACAAGCACAAACCAGAAGAAGAATAGACAGATGAATAGAGAGGCCACATTTACAAGGAGCCATATGCACGTGATCATGATAAACAGGACAGAAAGTCTAAGTCAGGGTTACACAAAGAACCAATCTGACAATTTCATTATTGCTGTTTCAAGTCTCACCTGGTCTAAAGGTATGTCATTACATCCCTGAACAGGTTGTATAGAAAAAAAAAAGTGAAGTAGAATGCCTTATTTCCCCACCAATTCTATTTTGATTTAGTCTCCTGCTTCTCTCCCTACCTGCCCTCACTTTTGGTGTCACTGCATTGCCCCTGACGGGTTTTGCATGTAAATTGGTAATTGATTCAGCGACACAGGTGATTTAGTGGTGGAGGAAAAAGGAAAAAAAGAAAAAAAAAAAATCACAGAGGATTTGGTGGTGAAAAAGAAACCTATGATGTGCAAAATCTCTGGACATATAAAAAAAAATAAAAATCTGGTAGATAGAAGGCTTGTGGTGCCATGGTACTGTCCCTATCTCTAAGCCAGAAAGCCTGGGTTCAAGTCCCAACTGCACAGAGGTGTATCATAACAGGTGTGTCTGAACAGTCTGAGAAAATACTGGACTTGAAAATTCATCAAGTTGTATTCTGTGTTTCTCAGGTCATTGGCAAATAAGGGTGCTTCTTTTGCTCATCTCTGCAGAGCTACTGTTGACTTTGTTTGTGTGATTGTGTCTGTTTCAGGATTAAAAAGGGATATACTTCTAATTCTGATTATTTCTTAGATGTTGACCAATTTTGCTACTTGTTCTTCAGGGATGAGTTTTGTTTTCAAATAAATTGAGTATTTTGAGTTCATTAAAGCAGCCCTCATGAAAGTGTCTCTAATTCTGGTTAGCAGTTGCAAAGGGAATTGTTTTCGTTGATTGAAATGAAATCTTTATACTAATACTGCAACTCATGGAGCAGTGGGGCTTGATTATCAACATACTACTTCTGTCACAGCGAGAACAATATTTTGAGCACTTTCTGTCTTTATTTCAGATTGGCAGGATCAGCATCATTTTGCTTTTATCACAATTACATTTTTGCAGGCTGGACAGAACAGTCAGAAGTCAGCTATATTTCATTCTTCATCACCAAACTGTATATGAATTTAACAAAAACAGAAATTGTTAGAAAAGCTCAGGAGGTCTGGCAGCATCGGTGGAGAGAAATCCATGAAGTTACCTTTTGATTTTAATGTGGCCCCAGCTTCGACCGGGATGACAAGGAGAGGAAAGATACCGCTGAGTCCAACCATTACTGAGCCAATCAAAGAGCAAATCCAGGCATCAACACGCTCTCCAGTGAATAGTTCTGACCATGAGCGGAACTCAAACGCGTTTTCAGGGCACCATCTATTGCTGCCAATGGCAGCTTGCGCAGCTGCTGCCTTCCGTGCCAGCTTCTTGGCATTGGCTCTGTGGATATCTGCACTGGCCAGAGGCAGAAACAAACTACAAGTACAAAAGACAACAAGGAGATTCCACAGTCGCTTCTGTCCCACCATCCTGATCACAGGCTGAGGTTGACCAACTGCAAAATAAACAGAGAAATGGTCATCTAAAAGGTAGAAGGGAGGTGACAGTTTGCAAATGGAACACAGCAAATAAGTTTCTTTACACCTTGAATTTACTTAAATGCAAGTCATTTCCTGGAGAGAATTACTGCTCATGTGGGCAGACATGCTTTCCAAAAAGGTTCCATGACCCCTGCCCTGCTCTGTAACTGTGGCTAAAAAAAGACATAATGGTATCTGCCATTCAGAGTATTAGGCATCACTGTAATTAAATCCAGGATCACTGAGGTTGACATCTTTAGACTCTCAATTTTAAGAAGGTGGCATGCTTCCAAGCATGGTGGGATAACGTGGGAAAATAGATCAGCTATGATCTTATTGAATGGAGGAGGACGTTTAATGTGCCAAATGGCCTACTCCAGCTTTTATTTCTTGTATAAGAGTTAACAAACTATGTTCAATGTACAACACAGGTACATAATCATGATGTATTTCAACTAATCATCATATTCATTCACTGTATCTTTGGGTGGCTATCTATTGCTGACTACTCCTTCATATTACTCCAGTAAAACAAGCCAGGGAGACAGTCATGTCATGGGAATGTCATTGTATCCAGGGAATGATTTTCTGGGAACATGGGTTCAAATCCCACCATGACAGCTGCTGGAAATTAAATTCAATGTATAGATGTAGGAAATAAAGCTAGTCTCTGTGATGTTGACAATGAAACTCTCTCATTTGTTTTAAAAGCCCATCTGGTTCATTAATGATCTTTATAGAAGGAGATTTGCCATCGTTACTTGTCAAGCTGACACCTAACTCCAGATCCACAGCACTGTATTTGATTCTTAAGTGCCCTCTGAAATGGTTGAGCAAACCACTCTGTTCAAGGGCAACAAATTCTGGTCTTGACAGCAATGCCCACATCCCATGGAGAATAAAATGACTAATGCAAGATGGTACACACTCGCTTTTTGTATCACCTTTAAAGCCAATACAAATAGAACTCCCTCCAGAATTCCACAAGCAAGACATCCACTAACTCCCCATATTTCGCTGTATTTCATTCCTAAGTTTAATGATTGCTCTCAGTATCATATAAATATGATCTCTCTCAAATGAATGTTAGCATGTTAGTTAAACGTACAGCAGCACAGCTAAGCATATTCCTGTCCCTCCTCAATGTGGATATATATTTCACTTCTAGCAGGGATCCCCTACTTAATCCCCTACTTAATTCAAGGTACTGAAACTAAATATACATCTGAACACAAGAACTCGTGCAACCTACAGTACTGAGGATAGGAAAGAAATAAAGATGCACAATGTGTCAGTGGGCCAAGTAAAGAGAAAGAGAAACTTTTATGGAGCTAATATCCTTCATCTAATGAAAGGCTGAATTAAAGTGTGAGCCTTTCTTTCCAGATAGCAACAAAGCAGATGTATATATTTCTGACTGTACAATGGTAATCAAAATGGTGTTTAGAAAAGGCATCTAGTAGGGTCTGAAATTAACACACCTACAGCAGCATGCCTCAAGTCCTACAAGAAAGGATGCATTGTTAAAGCTGATTCTTCGAAATGAGGTAGGCTATGTGGATTAAATGTTAGTGGGGAACATTTAGGAAACAATGATAATTGAATCAGAGGGCTCAGGATGATAGTGGAGAATGGCAAACTGATTCCTAAAGTTAGGAATTCACCTGGCGGAAAGCTGACTTCAATGGAGCTGAACAAGATTGACTGGAACCATAAATTGGCAGGAAAATCTGTAACTGAATGGGCTGCATTCAAACAGGAGATGGTTCAGAACAGCGGAGGTACATTAGCCCAAATAGGTAAGGTAAGACAAACAAATCCAGACCTCCCTGTACGACAAAGAAAATAGAGAGTAAGATAAAGAAAAAGTGTAGTTGTGACAAGTGTCAGGAAGAAAAGATAGGGGAGAACCAAGAGGAAAACCGAAAGTGCAGAAGGGAGGTGAAACAGCAAATAAGAGAAGCAAAGAGGAAAAATCGAAAATATTCTTCTATAGGCATATGTGTAAAACAGTGGTAAAAAGTGTAGGACTGATTAGGCATCAGAAAGGGCTTTTGCACATGAAGGCAGCAGGCACGACTAGGTGTTATATAAATACCTTGCAACTGTTTTCACCTACTGTTTTTACTCTACCTCGGCCATGGCAAAACAGGAGAAAACTCTTGTCTCTAGAATAGTTCAAAACTGAAAAGGAAGAAATGTTGAATATTTTAAGTTGACAAGGCATCAGGACTGGATGAGATATATTTGAAGGATTCTGACTGAAGTGAGAGTGGAAATTGCAGGAGAACAGCAATCTTTCAGTCTTTCCTTGACTCAGAAGACTGGAAAGTTGCAAACATTACAGCCTTGTTCAAGAAAAGTTGTGAGGGTAAGCCCAGCAATTACAGGCTGGTCAGTTTTACTTCAGTGGTAGAAAAGCTTCTAGAAATGATTATTCAGGATAGAATCAGTCATCACATGGGAAAAGGAGGGTTGGTTAGGAAGTGTCAGTTTTGATTTCAAGAGGAGGAAAGCATGTTTAACTAGTTTCCTGAAGAAGAGAAAGACTCAATGAGTGTGGTATATTGTTTTTCCTCATTCATTCTAAACATCCTGCTCTTACCTTAAATCTATGCCCCTTGGTCACTGATTCCTCCACCAAGAGGAAAGTTCTTTCCTATTGACCCTATCTATGCTACTGAAAAGTTTATACATCTCAATCGTGTCCTTTCTCAGACTCCATGAAAAATAACCCCAGTCTCTCCAATCTCTCTTCATGACTAAAACTCTCCAACCCAGGCAACATCCTGGTAAATCTCCTCTGCACCCTCTCCTGTGTAATCCAATCTCTGCTAGAATGTAGATTCCAGAACTACACATAATATTTTAGCTGTGGCCTAGCTAATGTTTTATACAGTTCCAGCATAACCTCCCTGCTGTTAAACACAATGCCATGGCTAATAAAGTCAAGTATTCCATATGCTTTCTCAACCACTTTATCTACCTGTGCCACTACCTTAAGGAACAACTGCATGTGCACACCAAGGTCCCTCTGATCCTCGGTGCTTCCTAGGGACCCACTGTTCATGATATATTCCTTTGCCTTGTTCGTATTGTCCAAGTGCTTATCCAGATTACCCACCAATTTCTGTATTATCTGTGAACTTGCTGTTTTTATTTACTGTGACACATGGACGTCACTAGCAGGGCCAACATTTATTGCTGTCCCAAGTTACCCTTGAGAAGGTGGTGGTGAGCTGCCTTCATGAGCAGTTGCAGTCCATGTGCTGCACATGGATGCATAATGCCCTTGTGGAGGAAATTCCAGGATTTCATCCCAGCAACACTAAAGGAACAGTCATATATTGCTAAATCAGGATGGTGGGTGGCTTGGAGGGAAACTTGCAGGGGGTGGTGTTCCCATGTAACTCCCATGCAAGAATTTGGAAGCTACTGTCTAAGAATGTTTGGCAAATTTCTGAATGCATCTTATAGATTGTACACACTGCTACTACTGAGTGTCAGTGGTGGAGGGAGTGGACATTTATGGATGTGGTGCCAATCGAGTGGTCTGCTTTGTCATGGGTGGTGTCAAACTTCTTGAGTGCTGTTGGAGCTGCATCCATCCAGGCAAGTGGAGAGTATTCCATCACACTCTTGACTTGGGCCTTGCAGATAGTGAACATGCTCTGAGGAGTCAGGTGGTGAGTTACTCACCATAATACTCCTAGTCTCTGACCTGCTGTTGCAGCTAATATTTATACGGTGAGTCCAGTTAAGTTTCTGCTCAATGGTAATCCCCAGGATGTTGATAGTGGAGGATTTGGTGATGGCAATGCCACTGAATGTCAAATGGTGGTGGTGGTTAGACTGTCTCTTTTTGGAGATGGTCATTACCTGGCATTTGTATGACACAACTGTTGCTTGCCATTTTTCAGCCCAAGCCTGGATGTTGTCCAGGTCTTGTTGCATTTGACCATTGACCACTTCTATATCTCGGGAGTCACGAATGGTGCCAAATTTTATGTAATCATCGGTGAACATTTCCACTTCTGAACTTATGACAGAGAGAATGGCATTAATGAAGCAGCTGAAGATGGTTGGACCTAAGACACTACCCTGACGCACTCGTGCAGAGATGTCCTGAGGCGGAGATAAATGACTTCCAACAACCACCAGATACTATCAGTTCTGAAGAAGGGTCAACAGACTTGGCACATTAACTCAAGTTTTCTCTCCACAAATGCTGCTAGCTCCACTGAGTTTCTCCAGAAATTTCTTTTGTTGTAGCTCTCTGGAACTGTTTGATTAAGGGTATGGCTGTCTTCAGTCCAACAGCCTTTTAAATATCCAGTGTTTCATGATGTCACATGGAGTGAGTCAAATTAGTGGAAGATTGGAATTTATGATGCCAATGATCACAGGAGGTGGTTGAGATGGATCATCCATTTAGCACTTCTAGCTGAAGATTCAATTCCTAAAATCCAAAAGAACTCAAGCAGCTGGGCCATAAAACTGCAACTGGATTTTATATCAATCTGATAGTTTAATGATCATCATTGATGATCTTGTACTAGCTTTTTATTCAAGAATTTATATTCTCCAAGTTGTGTTGCTGGAATTTGAACTAGTGTCGTCAGATCATCAGTCAACTCTATAGATTACAGTTGAGGGACATAATAACTATGCTCGGTTGTATTCAGAATTATTGGAGTTTAGACCAGCGATCCAGCCAACATTTTCAAAAGTGACCTCCCCACTTGTGTCTTCTTCACAAGATATTATTGCTAAAAGGTGGCAGTACTCAAAGTCTTTCCCAACATTGTGCTCTCACATTCTGCTAAATACAATCAACTGTCAAGTACAAAAATAAATTTCTTTTTTATAAAGAGACAATTCCAAACAAACAGAGGCTTTGCTGCATTGGCTCTAACAGATGCTATTTTGCATAAGGACGAGGATAAGCAGTTTATCTTACGCATCCCAAAACCATGACTAGACTCACTTCACACGAAGTCATGCAAACTCCAAAACATGGGCATGTTCTCTCAGACAGTGTGATCTGGAACACTTCGTTGACTCACAATTCATATATATTGCTGCAAATTCCTGCCCTATCCTGCAGCCGTTTGAGAGATTAAATCCAATTCCATGACTCATTCAGACACACATTGCCACTAAAAATATTTGCAAGCAGTAGCAACTTTCTCCTAAAAACACCCTCCTTTGATATTCCCCAAGGGCACATATTAATGCAGGCAACACCTCAGTGTGTTGACATAGCTTGTGGCACATGATTAATAAGCAGTCATCCTAAACCACTAATACCCTCCAAACCAACCTGCCTGACCCCCAATTTGTGCTTCACTTTACACTGTCTATTTTACATATTCTCACAAACAAGGCCACGACCAGCACCCTCACAATCCAGCTACCCCTCCCAAACAATACAAATACTCCCCCTCACCAACCCACACTGACACTGCCCAGCAATTTGCCATCCCTCCCACAGGACCAATCTACTATTGTCAGCATCTCTGCCTCACCAATACAATGGCACCTCTCCGTCAACGTACAACACCTACTCCAATTGACATGGCTATGTCCCAACTGGATTAACAGCCCGTAGCCAATCCGACTACATTCCCTGACCCACATGATTACAATCCATCCAAGCCGAGCACCTTCCTTGATCTGACATAACCCCCAGCCTATTACAACATTCTCATACCTCCCAACTAACTAACCTTTCAACCAGCTTACTTGCTTGATCAGTGTTCCACTCCCCTAACCATTCTCCACCACATATCCAATCATTAACAGACTTGAATTTTTAAAAACTTAACAGTGTACGGCAGCTAATGCTATATACAGGGGACGTGCACTGTCCTTTCCTTGATTCTACTGTGCTCAATGGGCTTATACAGGAGACACTATATAGTCAACTTCTGTGTCAGCCAGGGCTAGATGATTCTGGAAGACCTGGACAGTAGCATGGAGTCAGTCAAGTCTTTTCACATAGCAGCAATGGCTCACTGCAACATGTAGGTCAATACAGTTTAAAGCTATCATCTTTAAATTGGATATTTGAAGTTTTTAAAGATAAAGAAACAAAATGAACCCATGTCATAGTATCAAAGTACACCATGACTACGGGTCTGCCTGCTGCAGGTATCCCAAAACCTGGCACTGGCCAGAAAACAAACCCATCAGGACTTTTGCCCTTTGCTGCTGCGAACGGTGTCACTCCCCTTCATTATACTATCCTCTATCATCACCAGAGATAGTAGGAACTGCAGATGCTGGAGAATCGGAGACAACAAGGTACAGGGCTGGATGAACACAGCAGGCCAAGCAGCAT
>NC_063348.1:1506191-1543601 GCF_021869965.1 Rhincodon typus
ACCATTCCAGGTGTGGGGACAAGAAAAGTAAGTGGTGATAATAGAGTGCAGGGCTGGATGAACACAGCAGGCCAAGCAGCATGCTCGGAGCATGCTGCTTGGCCTGCTGTGTTCATCCAGCCCTGTACTCTATTATCACCACTTACTTTTCTTGTCCCCACACCTGGAATGGTTTCCTGTACTGTGCTGCCACAGTAAGTTAGCTCATTCATCCTACAGCCATCACTGTCATTCAAACAAACTGAGAAAACCTGAAACCTGTTGGACAATTGCCAAGGCTGTGGCTCCTGTCCTCTGGGTTTCCTTGCCTGCTTGCTTGCAGTCACACCCTCCTGTCCCTGACCACTGATAAAATCAGAACACCCTACCATAAGGGGTGTGACTGCCTCCAGAACAAAGAGTTCAGGTAACTTTCCACCTCCTCAATGTACTGCAGTGTCTGTATTTCAGCGACTTGCTGATGTTCCTGCAGTCACAAGCAATGTATTTGCCCTGGATCAGACAGGCATCCAGAAGCTCTCATTTTCTTCAATTGCAGTCCATCACAGTCCATCACCTGTCCTGCCATCTCCGTGTTAATTAATTAATCATAAAAATATGAATTAGTAGAAGCCTACACCTCCCAAAAGATTTTAGCACTGTTAGTAAACTTTACAAGATTTATGAAACAATACCAATAAAAGTTAGTCACTCTTAATAACAGTTGCTGATTTATCATCTAAATTAAAACAAAGAACTGCAGATGCTGCAAATCTAAAACACAAACAGAAATTGCTGGAGATACTCAGCAGATTCTGGCAGCATCTGTGGACAGAAAGAGTTAACATTTTGGGTCCAGTGGTCCTTCTTCAGGACTGATGGTAACTAAGAAATAGTCACAGAGTCATACAGCACAAAACAGACCCTTCAGTCCAACTCATCCATACTGACCAAACATCCCATCTGCTAGCCTTTGGCCCATATCCCTCTAAACCTTTCCTATTCATATACTTGTCCAGATACCTGTTAAATGTTCTAATTGTACCCACCTCCAATACTTCCACTGGCAGTTCATTCAAATTACCCCTCAGGCACTTTTTAAATCTTTCCTCACTCATCTTAAACCTATATACTAGAGCTTTGGACTCCCCCCAGCCGGGGAAAAAGACCTTGGCTCTTCACCCTATCCATGCCCCTCATGATCTTATAAATCTCTGTAAGGTCACCCCTCAGCCTTGATGCGCCAAGGAAAATACTCCAGCCTATTCAGCCTCTCCCTATAGCTCAAATCCTCCAACCCCAGCAACATCTTTGTAAGTCTTTTTTACACCCTCTCAAGTTTAACAAGATCCTTCCTGTAAAGGGTGACCAGCATTGTATGCAGTATTCCAGAAGTGGCTTCACCAATGTCCTGTACAACGGTAACATGACATTCAACTCCTATACCAATGTTATGACCAGTGAAGGCAAGCATGCCAAATGCCTTCTTCACCTTCCTGTCTACCCACTTCCAAGGAATTATGCACCCACACCTCTAGGTCTCTTTATTTGGCAACACTCCCCAGGGCCCTACCATTCACTGCATAAGTGCTGCCCTGGTTTGCCTCACCAAAATGCAACACCTGTACCTCACATTTATCTAAATTAAATTTCATCTACCACTCCTAAGCCCATTGACCAATCTGATCAAGGTCCCGTTGTACTCTGAGGTAACCTTCTTCACTGTCCACTACACCAGCAATCTGCAATCTTAGTAACCACTCCTTCGATATTCACATCCAAATCATTGATATAAATGACAAAAAGCAGTGAACCCAGCACCGATCCTTGTGACACAGCACTGGTTACAGGCCTCCAGTCCGAAAGACATTCTTCCATCACCATCCTGTCTCCTATCTTCAAGCCAATTTTGTATCCAATTGGCTAGCTCCCCCAGATCCCATATAGTCTAACCTTACTAACCAGTCTACCATGTGGAACCTCATCAAATGCTTTACTGAAGTCCACACAGACGAAATCTGTTGCTCTGCCTTCATCAATCTCCTTTGTCACTTCTTCAAAAAACTCAACGTAGTGAGACATGATTTTCCACACACAAAGCCATGCTGACTATCCCTAATCAGTCCTTGCCTTTCCAAATGTACAGAAATCCTATCCCTCAGAATCCCCTCCAACAACTTACCCACCACTGACTCAGCAATCTATTGTTCCCTGGCTTTTTCTTACAGGTTTTCTTAACTAATGGCACCACATTAGCCAACTTCCAGTCCACGGCACCTCACTTGTGGTTACTGATGATACAAACATCTTAGCAAGAGGCCTAGCAATCTCTTCCCGAGCTTCCCACAATGTTCTGAGAAACACCTGGATTAGGTCCCAGGGATTTAGCTACCTTTAGCGTTTTAAGACGTCCAGCACCTCCTCTTCTTTAATATGGACACTTTTCAAGATATCACTATTTATTTCCCCAAGTTCTCTAGCTTCCATGTCCTTCTCTACAGTGAATACCGACCTGAAATACTCGTTCAGTATCTCAGCCATCTCAGGTACATAGACGGCCTTGTTGATCTTTAAGGGGCCCCATTTCCTCCCTAGTTATTCATTTGTCCTCAATATATTTGTAGAATCTCTTTGGATTCTCCTTAACTATTTGCCAAAGCTATCTCATGCTCTCTTCTGGCTCTCCTGATTTCCCTCTTAAGTATACTCTTAATGCCCTTATACTTTTCTAGGGATTCACCTGATCCCAGCTGTCTATAGCTGATATATACGTCCATCTTTTTCTTAACCAGAGCCTCAATTTCTCTCATCATTCAGCATTCCATACACCTAACAGCCCTGCCTTTCACACTAACAGGAACCTTGTGTCTCTGAACTCTCGTTATCTCATTCTTAAAGTCCTCCCACTTCCCAATCATCCTTTCACCCGCAATCAGCTTTCCCAAATCAACTTAGGAAAGTTCCTGCCTAATCAAAACTGGCCTTCCTCCAATATAGAACTTCAACTTTTTGATCAGTTTATCCTTTTCCATAACAGTTTTAAAACTAATAGAATTATGATCACTTGCACTAAAGTGCTCCCCCACTGACCCCTCCGTCACTTGTCCTACCTTATTTCCCAACAGAAGGTCAAGTATTGCTCCTTCTCTAGAAGATACATCCACATATTGAATAACAAAGTTTTCTTGTACACACTTATGAAGTCAGAGTCATACAGCCCCATCCAAAGCCTTAACACTATGACAGTCCCAGTCTATGTGTGGAAAAGTTAAAATCCCCTACCATTACAAACCTATTTTTCTTTCAGATATCTGAGATCTTCTTACACATTTGCTTCTCAGTTTCCCACTGATTATTGTGGGGGTCTGTCATACAATACCAACAAGGTGATCGACCCTTTCTTATTTTTAAATTCCACACATAACTTTACTGGACGATCTCCCAGGAACATCCTCCTTAAGTACAGCCGTAGTGTTCTCCCTAACCAAAAACACTATTCCCCTCCGTTTGTGCCTTCCTTGCTATCCTTCCTGCAGCATCAGTACTTTGGAACATTAAGCTGTCAGTCCTGGCAATCCCTGTGCCAACTTTCCCTAATAGCTATGATATCCCAGTTGCATGTTCCTATACCAACCATGCCCTAAGTTCATCTGCCTTACCTGTCGGACCTCTTGCATTGAAGTGAATGCAGTTTAACTTATCAGTTTTACCTAGTTCTCTGCCAATCCTTGTCTGCCTTGACTATTCGACTTGCTCCCCTTATCTACCATAACAGCCTCAGTCTTTTCTCAATATCTTTATTCTTCATATATTCACAGGATGAAGGCGTCACTGGCTAGGTAGCATTTATTATCCATCCCTAATTACCCAGAAGGCTGTTAAGAGTCAACCACATTGCTGCGGGTCTGGGGTCACATGTAGTCCAGACCAGGTAAGGATGGCAGTTTCCTTCCCTAAGGGACATCAGTGAACCAGATGGGTTTTTCTGACAATCAATAATGGATTCACAGTCATCATTTGATTCTTAATTCCAGATATTTATTGAATTCAAATTCCACCATCTGCCGTGGTGGGATTCGAACCAGGGTCCCCAGAATGGCCTCCCCCTTTCGCTTTGGTTTCTACCCTTACTAATTTAAAGCCTCCCAAGTAACACTAGCAAATGTGCCCACAAGTTATTGGTCCCCTTCCAATTTAAATAGAACGCATCCCTCTTATACAGATCACTTCTACCCCTGAAGAGACCCCAATGGTCCAAAAATGTAAACGCTTGTCCCCAGCACCAGCTCTTCAGCCACGCTTTCGTCTGCTCTACCCTCCTACTCCTACTCTCACTAGCACATAGCACTGGTATAAGTCCAAATATCACTATCCCAAGGACCTACTTTTTAAACCTTCTGTCTGGTTTCCTATATTCTCTCTGCAGAACCTCATCCCTTTCCTTACCTGTGCCATAGGTACCAATGAGCACAATGGCCACTTGCTGGTCACTCCCCGCTTTCAGAATATTCCTATCCCTCTCTGAGATATCCTTCACACTGGCACCAGGGAAGCAACACACCATTCTACTGACTCACTGACAATCGCAGAAACATCCGTCTTTGCCCCTACAAGACAGTCCTCTATTACAATCAATTGCTTGGAACCTGATGCACACCTAATAGCACCAGTCACAGTACCAGAAACCTGGATGTCGTCCTATACTCTCTGAAAGGCTATCCCCCGCTACAGCATCCAAAACAGCATACTTGTTTGAGATGGGAAAAGTCACAGGAGTGTCCTGCACTACCTGGCTATCTCTCCTACCATTCCTATTAGTCAACCATCTACCTGATTGTATCTGGGTGCCTCCAACTTCCTGAAAATGCCATCCATCACATCCCCTTGCTCGTGTAACCTCCTCATTGCCTGTAACTGCCCATCTAGCTGATCCATGTGGTTTGTTAGGATTCCCACCAAACATACTTCCTGCAGACATCATTGCCAGAAACATTCAAATTCTTCCTGATCTCCCACGTCTGACAGGAAGACTACATCACACTAAAAATTATTTCCACTTTTTAACAATCTACAGACCAGAAATTACCTAAAAGCAGATAACATACTTTGTTCAAAATGCAGCGTTAGCACAGTCTTACTGCTCAAAAAACACTGCTCTATAACAATCCTTAATAATAAAAATCAGCCAAGAGACAAATCACAGTACAAACTTAAAAAATGCCATCACTTTACTCACTACAAGAGAAACAGTGGTAATTTATGCTGAAGACAGGGGTTAGGGGTGGGGTTAAAGGATTAAATGATAGGTGGAGCCCAAGAGACAGAAAGACGGTTTGGCAGATGGATAATGGTAAATCAGGAGCATAAATAGGTGAAATGGGTTAGCTGCGCTGAAAGCAGCCCTTGTGATTACAGAGCCTGGGGTGAAGGGGTGGGCAAAGGACATGGAAGGTGGTGTTCAGGCCCTAAAATTATTGAATTCAATATTAAGTCCTGAAGGCTGCAGGGTCCCCAAGTGGAAAACAAGATGTTGTTCTTCCAGCTTGTTTTGAGCCTCACTAGGGAACTGCTGCAGGCCCGAGACAGAAATGTTGGCTAGGGAACACGGTAGTATGTTGAAGTGGCAGGTAACTGGAGGCTCAGGGTCATTTTGCAGACAGAATATAGAAATACTGCACCAGTCTGTGTTTCATTTCCCCAGTGCAGAGGAGACTACATGGTGAGCAGCAAGTACTGTAGACTAGATTGAGTGATGTGTAGATAAATCACTACTTAACCTGGATGGTGTGTCTGGAGCCTTGGGTAATGAGAGGGGAGGAAGTAAACGGGCAGCCATTACACCTTCTGCGATTGCATGGGAAGGTGCCATGGGGTGTTGGGAGTGGAGGAGGATTGGATTAGGGTGTCCCAGAGGAAACGGTCCTTGTGCATTGTTGACAAGGGAGAGGAATGTGTGTCTAGTTGTGGCACCCCGCTGAAGGTGCCAGAAATGTAAGCTTACCATCCTTTGGGTGCAGACACTGGTGAGGTGAAAAGTGAGGACCAGGGCACTCTATCAGTTTTGTGGGAGGGAAGGGGAAGGGGTGAGGGCAGAAGTGCAGAAAATGTGTCGGACACAGTTGAGGGACCTGTCTGATGGCAGTAATTCTTGATTGAGGAGAAAGGTGAATATTTCTGAGGCCCCGCCTCAGTAGGTTGAAACATCAAAACAGATGCAATGGATGCAGAAAAACTGGAATCTTTACAGGAAGCAGGGTGTGAGAATGTATAATCCAGGTAACTGTGGGAGTCAGTGGTTTGTAATGGAATATTAGTGGCCAGCCCCAGAAATGGAAACAGAGATGTTGAAGAAGGGAAGGGAGGAGGTAGGTCAGGTGAAATTGAGAGAAGGATGGAAATTGACAAATTTCTCCAATTCCAGATGAGAGAGGGGGAAGCAGTACTGACGATGTCATTGATGTACCAGAGAAAGAGTTGTGAGGAAGGACCCGACTAGGACTGGAGCAATGAATGTTCTATGTACTCAACAAACAAGCATCACTGGGGGCCATGTGGGTACCTGTGGCCAAAATACCTTTGATATCAACGATGCTTCCGACAAGTCCCACATGGGAGACTGATAAGAAAGGTGAGAGCCCATGGGATCCAGGAAATTTGACAAATTGGATCCACAGTGGACTGAGTGACAGGAAGCAGAGGGCGACAGTTAAGGGGTGTTTTACCGACTGGAAGTATGTGTTCAGTGAGGTCGCACAGGATCAGTTATGGCAGCCTTATGGTTTGTGGGGCAGCACGGTGGCTTAGTGGTTAGCATTGCTGCCTCACAGTACCAGGGACCTGGGTTTGATTCTACCCCCAAGCAACTGTCTATGTGGAGTTTGCACATTATCCCCGTGTCTGCGTGAGTTTCCTCCAGGTACTCCGGTTTCCTCCCACAGTCCAAAGATGTACAGGTTACGTGAATTGGCCATGTTAAATTGCCCATAATGTCCAGGGAAATGTAGGTTACGTGGGTTAGCCATGGGTTGTGCATGGTCAAAGGGATAAGTTGGGGGCGGTGGGTCTGGGAGGGATATTCTTCACAGGGTCGGTGTGGACTCGATGGGATGAATGGTCTTGTATCCATACTGAAGAGATTCTATGATCTATGATATAAATGATTTAAATGATTTAAATTTGAACATAGGCGGTATTGATCAGTAAATTCGCAGGTGATACAAAAATTGACAGGATGGTAAATAGTGAGGAGGATAGCCTTAGATTACAGGAAGGTATAGACGGGCTGGTCAGATGGGCTGATCAGCAGCAAATGGGACTCAATCCAGATAAGCCTTAGGTGATGCACTTGGGAGGACGAACTAGGCATGGGAATACATGATGAGCAGTAGGAAGCACTGAGGATCAGAGGGCCTTTGGTGTGCATATACACTGGTCCCTTAAGGATAGCTGGATAAAGTGGTTAAGGTGGTGTGTAGTCTACTTAGATAGCAAGGTGTAGAGCTGGATGAACACAGCAGGCATGCAGCATCAGAGGAGCAGGAAGGCTGACGTTTCAGGCCTAAACCCTTTTAAGAGAAGGGAGGTGATTCTGGAACTGCATAAAATATTGGTTAGGCCAGAGCTAGAATACTGTGTCAGTTCTGGAACCTACGTAACTATAGGGATGTGATAGCACTGGAAAAGGTACAGGAGGGATTTACCAGGATATAGCCAGGGATGGAGACTTTCAATTATGAGAACAGACTGGACCAACTGGGGTTGTTTTCCCAAGAGCAAGAGGAGATTGAGAGGGGAATGTGATTGAGATGTATAAAATTATGGGATGATGTGGAGGTGCTGGTGTCTGACTGGGGTGGACAAGGTCAGATGTCAGATAATACCAGGTTGTAGTCCAACAGGTTTATTTGAAATCACAAGCTTTTGGAGTGCTGCCTCTTTGTCAAGTGAGACACACACACACAGGCACAGAATTTATAGGCAGAGATATCAATGGGCAGAGAGATCAAAAGATCATACAAATGGTGCGCGTGGAGTGTCAACAGGCTGAATAATAGATCTCTGCAAGTGATCAACAGTGCCAGACGGTGCGAGTAAAGTGTGAAAGCTGAATAACTAGCGAAGGGATGATTTATAATCCAATTAAATGAGGCAGATAAATAATTACAAAAAATTAAAAATAAGGTGGTGCTGGAGACAAACCAAATGACTGGAATAACATAATAGATATTAGAGTCACATCTGCAATCTGGGCATATATACAACCTGCAGTGTATACATTTTGGGTTGTGTATGTACTCCGTGAGATTTATATACTCTAAGCTGTCTACATAATCTGAGGGGAGGGGGTGTTATATAGATCTCAAATTGTATATACAATTTCCAGGCATATACACTCTCTGGGGTACATATGCTCAAAGGGTATGTACACAATCTGGGGTTGTATCCACAATCTCAAGGCGTGTATACAATATGAAGGCATAACCAAAAACTGAGGGGTATATATATACTCTGGGAGATTTTATACACCCTGGGCATCAGGTCACAACCTGGGGATGTGTACAAAGAACAATGAACAAAGAAAATTACAGCACAGGAACAGGCCCTTCGGCCTTCCAAGCCTGCGCCGATCCAGATCCTCTATCTAAACCTGTCACCTATTTTCCAAGGATCTGTATCCCTCTGCTCCCTGCCCATTCATGTATCTGTCTAGATACATCTTAAATGACGCTATCGTGCCCGCCTCTACCACCTCCGCTGGCAACGCCTTCCAGGCACCCACCACCCTCTGCGTAAAGAACTTTCCATACATATCTCCCTTAAACTTTTCCCCTCTCACCTTGAAATCGTGACCCCTCAGAGGTTGTTTGCACAAACTAAACTCTGGGGGTAAGTACACACTCTGGGTCATATTTGCACTCTGGGGGTGTATACACAATCTGGGAAGGAACATAACTCAGGAGTGTATGTACACTTCGGGATTGTATCGACCGTCTGGGAGGTTACATATGCTCTGAAAGTGTATCTCCAGTCTACAGCTATATGTACAATCTAGGGTGTGTACACACAATCTGGTGCTGTATCCACAATCTAGTGGGTATACATACTGTTGAGATGCACCCACAATCTGGGGTTGTACAAGAGATATATACACAATTCGAGATTAAATCCACAATCTGGGACTGTGTTCACACTCTGAGGGTGAGATACACATTCTGGGTTATGTAAAAATCTAAGGGTTATGTACTTTCTGGGGCTGTGTACACACTCTGGGGGCGATATGCACTCTGGGGTATGTACACACTCTGGGGGCGTACAAACTGTGGGATATTTATACTGGAGGGTTATGTACACACTGGAGCTGTGTACACAACTGGGAGTTATACCCACTCTGCTTGTGCTCTCTCTCCATGGATGCTGTCGGACCTGCTGTAATTTCCGACATTTGTTGTCTTCAGCGAAGATTCCAGCATCTGCAGTAATTTGCTCGTGTTGAATCCACACACTCTGAGCGTTATATACACTGGAGAACGTACCCATTCTGGGGCTTGTACCCATTTTGTGGTATGCACACACTCTGGCGGTTATTTACACTCTGGGATATTTACAATGGCGATTATATACATAGTGGAGCTATGTACATAATCTCAGGGTGAAATGCAATCCGGAGCACGTACACGCTCTGGAGAACATACCCACTCCGGGGTCGAGGGGAACGTGACCAGCCGTGGCACAGATTCTCAGTTTGTGGAAACGCCGTTAACTTTGGGAAAACTTGATGAGTTTGTGGCGGTGGCAGCGCCCCCAGTCCCTGAGTCGGTACGATGAAGCGCTAACACTCACCTCCCCAGGGCCCAGCGACATTCGGATAGCGCTTTAACGAGCGACTTAACACTCCAGGCCGGGGACAGGAACAGTCACTGCCGCCGCCGTGTCCCAGTCTCTTGGATCTCAGCTCCTCTTCCCACTCGCCCTTCGATCCCGAGCATCCAGCCGCAGCCACGTAGTCAGACGACAGCGCAGACGTCCGGCCAGCAGCGTGCACGGGCACGCGGCAACTCCCGAGGCAGCGTGCGCGAGCGCGAGCATCAGCGCGAGGACGCTGAAGGGGCGGGACATGCGCAGTACCGTCCCGCCTCTTTCCGCTCTGGTCCCGCCCAGGTGGCTGGGCCCGCGCGGATGCTTATCATTTAATCGCCCGCGCACGTGCGGCAACTGTCAACATTTCACCCTCACACCCCAGACCCTGCCTAAACCCCATACCACCATCCTCACCCCCAGACCCTGAGTAAACCCCATATCACCATCCTCACCCCCAGACCCTGACTAAATCCCATACCACCACCCTCACCCCCAGACCCTGCCTAAACCCCATACCACCACCCTCACCCCCAGACTCTGCCTAAACCCCCTACCACTACCCTCACCCCCAGACCCCGACTAAACCCTATCACCCCACCATCCCCGACTCCAGACCCTGACTAAACCCCATCCACCTGCACTCTTAGGCACTGAATAGACCCCATCTGCCACCCTATCCCCAAGACCCTGACTAAACACTCCTTTACCCACTAATCCCACAACCCCTGACCCCAACTAAACCTTATATACCCAATCCCAGACTCCACTACCACTCCTAGACTCCACCCCTGCACCCCCAGTCCCTTCAAACATCCACTCACAACTAGAGTACCCCACTCAGAGATTGCACCCACAGCTGCACCCCCCATTTCAGAGACACCCTTCCCAAACAGCCCAATCCATAGCACCCACCCCCTCACACCGTATGAGTCTCACACGTGCTTTCTAGAGATTGCTACCCAACTCAGAAGTATACAAACAGGGTCCCTCACACCCAGGGACTTTGCCTATGCTGCATCAACTCAGCATGATGGGTGGGAATGGGTTGGTGGTGGTGGTGGGTGTGAACGATTGGTAGAATGGGAAGGATTGATGGTGAGAGAGGCTGGTAGGGGGGATGGAAGAATAGATGGTGCGGGGGCAGGGTTTGTCATGGTGTAGCGGATAAAGGGTTGGTGGGGAGGGAAGGGTTGATGTTGAGAGGTGGAGAGTTGGTGGTGGGGTGGGAAGGGTTGCTAGTGGGGGGGCAGGGTTGGTGGTTGGGGTGTAAGGATTGATGGTGGGTGTGTAAGGGTTGATCGGTTTGTGGTAGGGAGGAGGTGGAGGTTGGTGGTGAAGGTGGGGGAAAGGTTGGTGGAGGATGGAGAGATGGTTTATTGGTTAGAGGGGATTAAGAGTTGATGGGGCGATGGGCGTAGAGTTGGTAGTGAGGGGAAAAGGTTGGTGGTGATGGTGGCAGCCTTTATCCATTACCTGTGAGTGCTGTGCAGGGGGATAGCGAGGAGGGAGTGGTGTGTAGGTGGTGACAGAGGAGGAGTGGAAGTAGGCTTTTTGGTCTGCTTGGCGGTGTCAGAGGTAGGCGGAGAAGGAGCAGGTCAGGGAATATAGGGAGATGGAAAAGAAGAGTGTAGGCAATGAGAAGAAGTGAGAAAGAGTGGTTGGGTGGGAAGGAGTGTGTAAGGAGGAAAGGGTGCAAGTAAGGTGTAGGAAGATAAGGGAGACAGGGAGGAGGGGAGGAAGGTAGGTGGTTGGAACATTGAAGGAGGCAGAGTGTGGTGTGAACAGAGGAGCAGGGAAGAAAGCTGGAAGGGAACAGAGCAGTGGGGTGAAAAGGGTTTAAGATAATGTTGTCAGGTCACATCTGTATCCCATGTACTATTTTGTTATTTTTTCATGGGACATAGGTGTTGCTAGCTAGGCCAGCATTTATGGGTCATTCCAAATAGGTGGTGGTGAGCTGCCTTTTGAATGGCTGCAGTCATGAGATGTGAGCAGATCTACAATGCTGATAGGGAGGAAGTTCCAGGATTTTGATCCGGTGACACCAATGGAAGGGTGATATATTTCCAAGTCAGGATGGTGAGTGATTTGGAGGGGGCCTCGAAAATTGTGCTCTTATTCTTCCACTACCTTTCTCCTGTTCAGTGAGAAGAGGCCATGCCTTTGGAAGATGCATTTGAAGAAACCTTGGTGAGTTACTGCAGTTCATTTTATAGATAGGAGTGAATTTTTGTGGATATGATGCTAGTCAAATAGGTTGCTTTGCTCTGGATGTTGTCAAGCTTCTTGAGTGTTGTTGGAGCTGCACTCATCCAGTTAAGTGGAGAGTATTCTGTCACACTCTTGACTTGTGCCTTGTAGATAGTAGACAGGCTTTGAGGTGTCAGGAGGTGAATTACTTGCAGTATTTCTAGCCTCTGACCTTCTCTTGTAGCCATAGTATTTCATACGGTGAAGCAAATTACTGCAGGTGCTGGAATCTGCACTGAAAACAACAAATGCTGGAGATCATAGCAGGTCAGACAGCATCCATGGAGAGAAAGTAAGCTAATGTTTCGAGTCCAGATGCCTCTAGAGGAGCAGGGGAGAGAGCTAGAAAGGAACAGAGGAGTTGGAGGAAGATGGTTTAAGATAATGTGTTCTGGTCACATCTATTTTGTTATTCTTTCATGGGATGTGGATGTCACTGACTAGGCCCCAGCATTTATTTGTCAACTCGAGTAGCCCTGGAGAAAGTGGTGGTGAGCTGCCTTTTTGAATGGCTGCAGTCATGAAATGTGAGCAGATCCACAATGCTGTTAGGGAGGAAGTTCCAGCTCCCGACCCAAAACGTCAGCTTTCCTGCTCCTCTGATGCTGCCTGGCCTGATGTGTTCTTCCAGCTCCAGACTGTGTTATAGAAACAGTATTTGTTGTTTTCAGTATTTTTATGACAGTCCAGTTGAGCTTTTGGTCAATGGTAACCCACCAGGATGTTATTAGTGAGGAATTCAGCAGTGATAATGCCATTGAATATCAAGGAATGGTGGCTAGATTGTCACTTGTTGGAGATGGTCATTTGCCTGGCACTTTTTCCTTACCAGTTGTTAGCCCAAACTTGGGTATTATCCATATCTTGCTGCATTTGGATATGACCTGCTTAAATATCCAAGGAGTTGTGAATGGTGCTGAACACTGTGCAATCATTAGCAAACATTCCCATTCTGACTTTATGATGGAGGGAAGGTCATTGATGAAGCGGCTGAAAATGTCTAGGGCAAGGACACTGCAGAGATGATTGACCTCCAAAAACCACAACCATCTTGCTTTGAGCAGGATCTGACTCCAACTAGGGAGTCTTCTCCCCAACTCACATTGACTCCAGTTTTGCTTGCTCCTTAATGCCACACTTGGTCAAATGCAAGGCTGTTGATATGACAAGTAACATAAATTTTGAATATCTCCTGGGCTGGAGCACCAATGGTCAGGAGATCCATTCCTGATCCTGGAGATTCCCAGATAATCTGAAGTGGCCCTTCATAGGGCCAGTTATGGATGTGAAGTTGTTGGCCTTGTGGTGAAACATTCCATGAAGGAATAGAATTTCAAAAAAAGCTTTTGCATCTGAAATAACTCGACAGAGGCCAGTATCTGTCACTAAGTCACCCTTTATTTACCCATAAACAGTCCTTAACTTTAGTCCTGCCTCATTCAGAGCCAGCTTTCAGAGTGACAGGATGTCTGATGCTCCTGTTTATATGTGTAAGCCAGGATTCCCTGATTGGAACAGATTAACTGCCACAATCGGGGGACTCATATTCTATGATGTCCAGCTAAGGTCCTGCTGATGCTCCAAGGTGGGCTTCCCCCAAGAGGGCTTGCTCTCCCCAGCACTGGGCATGCTTTCGTCCACGCTGAACTAAGACCTGCCAGTGCTCGCCAACCGTCTTCACTGCTGACCGCCGCTGCTGAACCCCATTGGGCATGCCAGGCTTTGGCCCCAAATACTACTTTGCAACTGCCTGCCGCTGCCGCTGCCGCTGCCGCCATCGCAATCTCTCGTGACCAACTGCCACTGCTGTCATCTTCAGCCACTTTGCTGCTGTCATCTTGCTCTGGGCCCTATCTGCTACCATGCTCCATTGCCACATTTGCCACCTCGCTGCAGAGTCCCACTCTGGAACCACTCCAGACATTGATGAAGCCACGATGCTGCTGACCACGTAGAAAAAGAAGAGAAAAAAGAGAGAGGTAACGGTCCAGATTTTCTATACATAGCTAAGGTGTGATAGGAACCTAAGCAAGTCCTGCTTAAGCATCATCAGCTGGTAACAGAAGAATCTTCATTGTCAGGGTTTGAGGAGGGAATGGTCTTAGGGAGGGAGGCTGAACGCGAGCCAGATGAGAGGGTTTAATGCTGTCAGGGAGGGGAGGATGTGCAGGCAGGGTGGTGGCAAGGGTGATAGCTGGGAATGTGGAATTCAAAACACAGTCAGATCAGCCATGAATGCTGAATGGTTGTGCAGGCTTGAGGGACTGAATGGTCTATCTGCTTCTATTTTTAGTTTTGTGAAACAAACAAGTTGGTTTATGAGACAAAAAATACTGTGCGGTCCTTGACCAAGTTGCAAGTTCTTGTATCCACTCTGCCTATCGTTTATTGATGTTCCCTCTTTGAAATATGCTTTTAGCAAGTCAGTAAATGATGTATAAATACATTTAATAAATATTAGTAAATGAGATTCTGAACTTTCTATTAACTCATACTGTGGAGAATTGTTTGTAGTTTTTTTTTACTAAAAATCGGTTTTAAATTTAATTTATAAATTATTTGAACAAAATACTCAAATTTATTGTCACCAGCAGCATTAAAACAATGTGCCTGGCATTAATAATGCAATCATTGTCCAGTGGATAACCTGGACTGTCAGAGTATCCCTGCACAAAGCCTTAATATACTAGGAAAAACAGTATTTAAATACATTCATTTAAGTTATCTGTTGTTATGGTCTGATTTATTATAGATTGTGGCAAGTTTATGCTTGGTCTGTGTGTGGGCCAGTTTTGCTCCCTCTGTAAATGTAGCTGTTACATCCATTGAGAATACAGCCACCTTGCCACCAGCGTTGAGAAAAGTTGTGTCTGTGCTGATGGCCACAGTCTGGCTGGAATGCACAGGTATAGCTGTTCCTATTGCAATTCTAGTTTATTGGAGTTACAGTGAAAAGTTAATGATGCATCAGGTTTTAAATGAGTACAGAGGTAAAGAAAATGGGAGGGGTGAAAAAGACATTTGGGAAGGTTTGCAATAGGATGGGAGCTAGGAGAGAATAAATGACAAAAAATGGTAATGGTGAAAGTCAAAACTTACGGTGATCATAATTGCGTAAATTTTTAAGTTTCTTATGGATAAAGGTAAGAGTAGTGTTTGGGTGAAAGTACTAATTTGGGGAGAAGGCTAACTATGACAAAATTAATCAGGAGCTGGGGAATGTAAATTGGAGGTGGCTGTTTGAGAGTACATCCGTATCTATCATGTGGCAATCTTTTCAAAGCCACTTGATTAGAGTTCACGGTCAGCATGCTCCTATTGTGATGATGCTGTCACTTTAAGAGGTTATTTTGTCCTGGTTTTTCTTGAAGCGAGATTATGAGGCAGAGAGACTGAGGTGTCTCTAAGAAAGTAAACAATTTGTGAGGCCTTGGGGTTTTTTTTTCAAGTTGTGACAATGGAAGGAGCCTGGGTGCGGCCAGCTCTCACAGACCAGGGTTGCTAGTTTTGTTTAGTTTTAAGGTTTGGTTTTAGTCAGAAGCCATTGGGGTCCCAAAAGATTTGGAAGATTCAGTGAATGTCTCCTAGCTGCTGCCGTCTCTGAATCTTATCTTGATGCTTTTTCATCCTGGATTGGAGAGCTGCATACGAGAATTTGTGTCTGAATTTGCCTTTTTGCCAAGGGGTGTGTTTATAGGATCTTACTATATTGGGACAGTTAATTAGAACCAGTTACTGAATCTATTATTGGTTAAGTTTTCCAATAGTTAAGTTATTCTAAATTCCTCTTTCTTTTGTTTGTATTTTAACTGTAGTATTTAAATAATGTTTTGCTTAATGTCGAATAGTTTGACCAGTTCTATCGCAACAGGAACAGGGCACTTCACATCTACCATTAAAATAAGAAAAAGTTATGGTCTAGGCTACCTTCTTAAAATATTTTGAGGGGGTCTAGTGTGGTCAATAGCACTGTGAATATGAAGAATAAGGATGGCAAGGTTCAGGAACCTTCGATGACAAGAGAAATTGTGAGCTTGAAAAAGGAAGCATATGTCAGATTTGAAAAACTGAAGATAGACAGAGCCATTGAAGAACATAACGAAACCAGGAAAGAAGGAATTAGGAGAGCTAAAAGGGGCCATGAAATGACCATGGCAAACATAATAAAGGAGAATTCCAAGGCATTTTGACAATATATACGGAGCAACAGGGTAGATAGGGCAAGCGTAGATCCATTCAAGGACAAAGAAGGAAATTTATTTGTGGAGCTAGAGCATATGAGTGAGGTCTTTAATGAATACTTTGCAATGTATTCACAAAGGAGAAGGACATAGTGAATGGTGAATCTAGAGAGGGGTATGTTGATATTCTAGGGCATGTCAATACAAAAAAATGTGGTAATGTTGGATGTTTGAAAAGCTAAACAAGTTTGACAAGTCCCCAGGATCTGATGGGACCTATCCCAGAACACTGAGGGAGGTGTGGGAGGAAATTGCTGGGGCCTTGTATGAAATGGTTGTATCCTCTTCAGTCACTGGCGAGGTCCAGGAGAACTAGAGAAGAACTAATGTTGTTCCTTTGTTTAAACAGGGAAATAGATAATCCGGAAAATTACAGGCCAGTGAGCCTTAACATCAGTGGTAGGGAAATTATTGGAGAAGGTTCGTAGTGACAGGATTTATTCACATTTGAAAAAATATGGACTTATTAGTGACAGGCAGTATCGTTTTGTGATGGGAAGGTCGTGTCTCACAAACATGTTTGAGTTTTTTGAAGAGGTGACAATGATGATTGATGAGGGGAGAGCAGTGGATGTTGTCTACATGGATTTTAGCAAGGCTTTTGAGAAGGTCCCTCATGGCAAGCAGATACAAATGTGAAGTCACATGGGATCCATGGTGAGTTGGTAAGATAAATATAGCCTTGATATCAAGGCTGAATCCCTGGCAAAACTGGAATCAATGGGAATCGGGGGAAAAACTCTCCACTGGTTAGAGTCACACCTGGCAGACAAGAAGATAGTTGTGATTGTTAGAGGTCTGTCACCTCAACCCTAGTACATCTCTGGAGGAGTTCCTTAGGGTAGTGCCCTAAGCCCAACCATCTTCAGCTGCTTGATCAATAATCTTCTCTCCATCATGAGGATAGAAGTGGGTATGATCACTGATCATTACGCAATATTCAGCCCCAATCAAGACTCCTCAGATACTGAAGTGGTCCATGCTCAAATGTAGCAAGACCTGGACAATATCTAGGCTTGGGCTAACTAGTGGCAGGTAACATTCATGCCACCTAAGTGCCAGGCCATGACCATCTCCAATAAAAGACAATCTAACCACCACCCCTTGACATTCAATGGTGTTACCGTCACTGAATTCCTCACTATCAATATTCTGGGCATTACCATTGACCAGAAACTGAAATGGACTTGCCATATAAATACAGTGGCTACATAGCAGGTCAGAGGCTAGGAATATTGCAGCGAGTAACTCACCTCCTGACTCTCCAAAGCCTGTCCACCATCTATAATGCACGAGTCAGGAATGTGATGGAACACTCCTCACTTTCCTGGAAGAGTGTAATTGCAACAGCACTCAAGAAGCTTGGAACTGTCCAAGACAAAGCAATCCATTTGATTACCGCTACATTGACAATCATCCACACCCTTCTACATCGATGGTCTATCACAGCAGTGTGTAGTCTCTACAAGGTACACTGCAAGAATTTGCTAAACTTCCTTAGACAGCACTTTCCAAATCCATGACTACTTCCATTTAGAAGGGCAAGGACATTGGGTACATGGGAGCAGCACCACCTGCAAGTTCCCCTCCAAGACATTCATAGGACCATTAGATATAGGAACAGAATTAGGCCATTCAGCCCATCAATCCACTTCACCATTCAATCATGGCTGATACATGTTTCAATGTGGAGGTGTTGGTGTTGGACTGGGGTGGAAAGTCAAAAGTCACACAACGCCAGGTTATAGTCCAACACGTTTATTTGAAATCACAAGCTTTCAGAGTGCTGCACCTTCATCAGGTGAAGTCTTCTAACACTTCATCTGACGAAGGAGCAATGCTTCAAAAGCTTGTGTTTTCAAATAAAGTTATTGGACTATAACCTGGTGTCATGTGACCTCTGACTTTGAGATATGTTTCTCATTCACCTGCCTTGTCTCCATAACCCTGGATTTCCTCACCAATCAAAGACTTGTCTGTCTCTGTCCTAAATATATTCAATGACATGGCTTCTGCAGCAATGAGTTCCACAAATTAATCACCCTCTGGCTGAAGAAATTCCTCCTCACCTCGGTTCTAAAGGGTCATCCCTTCACTCTGAGCTGTGCCCTTGGGTCCCAAGTCTCTCCTATTAGTGGAAACATCTTCTCCACATTCAGTCTCTCCCGGCCCCTCCATATTCTGTAAGTTTCAATTAGATTTCCCCTCATCCTTCTAAACTCCATCAAGTACAAACCCAGAGTTCTCGACTGCTCCTCATATGACAAGTCCTACGTCCTGAGATCATGTTTGTTGGCTTCCTCCAATGCACAGTCTTCTTTGGAAATTGGGCCCAAAATTGTTCTCAATATTCCAAAAGCCATCTGACCAGTATCTAAATAGCCTCTGCAGTACATTTCTGCTGTTGTATTCTAGCCTTCCTGAACTGAATGCTAACATTGCATTTGCCTTCCTATCTGCCAACTGAACCTGCATGTTAGCTTTAAGAGAATTCTGAACTAGGACTGCTAAGTCCCTTTGTGCTTCAGATTTCTGAAACTTTTCTCTGTTTAGAAAATAGTCTATGACTCCATTCATCCTACCAAACCTTTCACTTTCCCACACTATATTCTATCTGCTACTTCTTTACCCACTCTCTTAGCCTGTCCAAGACCTTCTGCAGCCTTCCCACTTCCTCAACACTACCTGCTCTTCCATCTATACTTGTGCCATGTACAAACTTAACAATAATGTCCTCGGTTCCTTTATCCAAATTATAATGTATAACAGGAATAGTTGTGATCCCAGCACAGACCCTTGTGGAACACCTCTAGTAACCACGTGCCATCCTGAAAAAGACCCCTTTATTTCAACTTGCTTCATTATAACCATCCTGACTTGGAGATATATCATCGTTCCCTCACTGTCACTGGGTCAAAATCCTGGAATCCATTGCCACCAAGGGCATTGAGGGTCCACCTACAAGATATGGACTGCAGTGGTTCAAGAAGGAAGCTCACCATCACCTTCTTAAGGACAACTAGGAATGGGCAATAAATCCTGGCCCAGCCAGTGACACCCACGTCCCACAAGTCAATTAAAGAAACAAAAGATGTGAAGTAAAATATATCCTTCTCTACCCATTGCTTAAGTGGTTTCCCCTTTCCATAGATTGCCAACTTTCTGCATGGAGAGCGATGGCATCAGGATTCCTTAATCCTGGCAGGGCCACGCGTGATGGCTAGATCAGAGGGAAGGAACCAGACAGAGTGTAATCCAAAATAAGCCATCAATGGTGATCCAGGTGGAAGATATTTGTGTGATATTGACATCAGCAATGGTGGAAGAAGACTGCAGCAGTAGGGAGATCTTCTATTGTCAAGGTTTCCTTGCTACTAGAACTGGATCTACCCTCTGTCAAGGACTATGTGTTTACTGATGTGCAACAGCATTACCACATTAAAAGATGTCCCACACAAGGCATCTACCTGGAGGAATTCAACCCCCCGCCCCCATAATCACAACACAAGCCCTGTGGTGAGAGGCGACAGTGTCAGGATTATGAGATCTAAAATTCTCTAGCTTCGGACTGGTGTGTAGGCAGTGGAGTTTGACTCAGCTGTTTTGATCCTGGAATAGGAAGAGGAGAGTGTTTTGGCAGCTTTCTTCATGACTGAGCAGCCCTCTTCAGGATCCACTCTGCTCACCCCACAGGGGTAAGGGCTAGAAAAAATGTCCAAAAGTATTTTGTTCCATCACCAACCTGGCTAGAAAACCACAATCAGTGGGCTCATGTACCTATCATGCATCATGTACTTAAAACCAAAGTCAAACTCAATCTCGGAACTTGGAATGTACAAATCCTGATGGATAACAAGCAAAACAGTAATCTAGAATGAAGAACTGCCTTTGTTGCCACTGAACTCAGGCACTTTATTGATATTTCTGTCTGCAGGAGACTCGAAGAGCAGGAAAAAGGCAGCTGAGGGAAGATGGTGATGGTTACACCTTCATCTGGCGAGGAAAATCTGAAGACCAACCCAAGACACATGGAATTGGATTCACCATCAAGAATGAAGTGGTCAACTGTCTCTTGGAGCTCTCTATTGACATCAATGATTGCCTCATAAATTTCTGCCTACAACTTGCCAAGAAGCAGATGCTCTAACCCTTGGTGCCACAGGTGAGTCCAAAGAAGGCTTCTACTCCACGCTGGACAACATACTCATGAACATCCTTAAGGAAGATAAAATTATCCTCCCTGAAAGTTTCAATGCTAGGGTTGGAAAGGATGCCCACTCTGGAAAGGAACCATCGGAAAGGAAGGAGTCAGGGTTTGCTATTTCAACAGGAGTCTCTGCTCACCAAATGTGGAGCACCAGCTGGTCATCACCAGCACACTGTCCTACCAAAAAGATAAGTTCAAGACTTCTTGGAGGCATTCACAATCAAAGAACTGGCTCATGATCAACCAAGTCATTGTTCAATCCCGAGACCAAAAGAATGTCCTCATTACCAAGTGATGACCAATACAGACAACTGTCAGACAGACCACTGGCTCATCCACATTTCAATGTCCTTCAAATGCCATGAGAAACAGCTGATGATGAAGAAACGGTTCAGGAAAAGCTCAACATTGAGCAGCTTCAAGAGCCAAGCAGACTAGCAAATGTCTTCCAACAATGTCTTCACCAAAATTTTCAAAGACTTCATTTTGATGGAGTGGAGGAAATCTGGAAAGAGCTGAATACAGACATCATCTAATGCTGTGCAAAAACACATTGATTATGAGACTAGGAAACACCAAGACTAACTCGACAAAAATTACCACCTCATCCGAGACCTCATCGACAAGAAGAGTGCTCTCCATTACAGGAAAACAACAATACTAGTGAGGCAAAGAGGAGAACTCGTCAAACAGTAAAGGTGGAGTTAGAAAGAAGACCGAGGTAAATCAAGAATCAATAGTGGATAGAGAAAGCTAAGGAGCTGCAACTCTTTGCAGACAAGCATGACACCTGGGGTTTCTTCAGTGTCACCCTGGCAATGTACAGACCCAACACCCTCAGCCTCAAACCAGTGTGGAGTAAGGACAGAACCCTCTTGAGAGACAGGGAAAACATCAATCTCTGATGTGGTAAATACTTCAAAAAACTCTTAAACTGCAATGCAATCATCAATGAAAACATGTTTGACAAAATTCCCCAACAACCCATCAAACATGATCTTGGACTACCACTTAGTGTGGCAGAAGTTGAAGCTGCCATTAAACTTGAAGAATAGAAAAACCACAGGACTAGATGGGATTCCAACAGAGATTTTCAAACTTGGAAGAGCACAGATTGCCCGTCATCTCCATCAACTGTTCCTGAAAATCTGGGATGAAAATGAAACCCCTGCCAATATTAGAAATGCTGCCATCATGTTCAAGTAAGGATACAAAGTGGATTAACAGGAGGCTGGAAGAACACAGCAAACCAGGCAGCATCTGGAGGAAAGGAGCAGTCAATGTTTCGGGTATTACCCTTCTTCAGGATTGGATGTGAGCGTAGGGGGAACTACAGATAAAGAGAGGGGGGAGGCATGGAGGCAGAATGGTGGTGATAGGTGGACAGTGGCAATAGGTACAACCTGGTTAGTCAATCGAAGAGATGAGCTCGGTTGGTGGCTGGAAGGGAGGGTTGGAAGGTGGAATGGAAGAGAGGAGGTGGGGCTGGAAGAAGAGCCGGGGAATGGGTGAGAAAGTTATTTGAAATTGGAGAACTCAATGTTGAGTCCTCCAGGCTGTAGGGTGTCCAGGCAGAAGATAAGGCGTTGTTCTTCAAATTTGTGTTGTGAGTCACTGCCATGGGCAGACAATTTGGAGGGGGAGTAGGGCGGGGAGTTTAAATGGATGGTGACCAGGAGGTTAGGTTGGCCATTACGAGCCAGCCAAAGATGATCAGCGAAATGGTCACCTAGTCTACATTTGGTTTCACTGATGTAGAGATGACCACATCAGGAGCACTGGATACAATAGACTAGGTTGGAGGAAATGCAAGTTAAGCTCTGTCTCACTTGGAAGGACTGTCCAACTCCAATCAGACCCGACTACCTGGAACATCTTCCACTCCCTATCCCTCTCTGCCTTCTGCAAGGACCATTCCTTCACCATTCCTTAGTTCGTGCCACACTCCCTACCAACCACTCCAACCCACCCAGTACCTTCCCCTGTAACCGTAAAAGATGCAACACCTGCCCACACATCACCTCCCTCATCTCCATTCAGGCCGTAAACAGTCCTTCTGATATATGAACCACTGAAGAACAAAACCAGAAATAATACCAACCACCCCAGCAAACTGAAGCATATAAATAACAAGTGGGACGGAACACCAACGCTTCACCAGAGGCGCACTGACAATGTTACCTAGCAGGGTGACAAAACGTCTGCAATCAAACACACCGGCTCGGTGAGCAAGTCTACAACCTCATCCACCCCCTGAGCTACAAATCTTCTCAAAAACTTTAAACACCTACAGGCGCAACATCCTTGAACTGGCCTGCAGAGGGTAGACAAATGCCATCCGTCTGAGCGCAACCCACAAACAACTACACTTCCTGCATGAATGCCTCAGAAAACAGGTACTACCATAAAGCTTAAAATATAAACCATCTATCAACAATCCACAGACACGGAGAACAGCAACACAAAACGGCCACAGAATGATAAGGGTTATGATTAACAATGCCCACAACCACCTCCACAAATACAAGTGGGAAATTGCGCATCAAAAAAACTTTGTACTCCAACGCAACCAGCCAAGAATGGACAACCACACTGGAACAAGCCATCACCATGCAGCAACAGAGGACCAGAACAAAGAAAAGAATAGCCCTATAAGACAAACTATCCAAACTCACTCACAACAATGACACGGACAACACAGAAACATGGATCAAGAACATCTCAGACCAAACACTTACAGACACTGAGAAGACCATCATAGTATGTGAACTGAATTATAACTACAGAAATAACTACAAAAAAAATGACTTCCTGGCTGCACTGGAATCAACACTGAAGAGCAATGGACTCACGGAGAAAATACAACAGACCATCAGACAGACGATTATCCCAACACTGAACAGAAAATGTAAGTGGAACACATTCAGCACAGAATAGAAGAAAGGCCTGGAAAGACTCAAGAAAGACAGAAACATCGTAATCCTACTGGCGGACAAAGGACGCATGACAGCAATCCTGATACCAACACTTATCACAGATGGAGATAGACCCAACACCACAGTTAGAGAACTGGATGACAACAACTCTGAAGAAATTACACAGCTCAGGAGACATCAGCAAGACAGACTACCAAAAAATGAAGCCAGAGGGATCCAACACACTCCACTTTCCATGGATCCCCTAACATACACAAGCCAGGGGTCCCCCTCAGACCCATCGTCTCACTTCCAGGCACACCAACATATAAACTAGCCAAAGAACTACAACGGAAACTGAAATACTTAGTTGACAATACTACCTATTCCATCCACTCCTCCCAAGAATTCCTCAACATCATCAAAGACACCAAAGTAGAAATGGACCAGATAATGATATCCTTCGACGTAACAGCACTATTTACATCCATAAACATCAATCTAGCCAAAGACACAATTGCCACACTGCTGGACAAATCAGGAAGGCAGATACTGACAGCATCAACAAGGACAGCAGCCTGAAACTACAGGATCTGTGCCTCACAACCCACATTACCTTCAATGGTCATTTAAACAAATCAATGGAACACCAATGGGATCCCCAATATCAGGACTGATAGCAGAAGCGGTAATGCAAAGATTAGAATAGGCAGTGCTCTCCAGTATCCAACCCAAACTTGGGGTCTGCTATGTAGATGACATCTTTCACATTGTACTGGAACAGCTGAGCTAGGGGCATGTCATGTTCGGGAGACTGCTCTTCAGTAATATTGCTGGAATGTTGTCATGGCTCAAAGCCTTTGCAGTATCCAGTGGATTCAACCTCTCTCAATCCTCTGGTACTATATTAGACTACTTATCCAATACTGATTGAGCCAAAAATTCATCTAATTAAATTTGGGAAACTGAAGCTTTTATTTTCAGTCTTCCTCCAAGCTCCGTTCCCTAGTTACCATTTCATCTCACTCCCTGGCAACGGTCTAAACCAGTCTGCTTGCAATGTTGGTGTCATGTTTGATTCCAAGATAAGGTACCAACTACATACCTGCACACAGATTTCCGCCTCCACAACATTACCAACTGTTTCCCTGTCTCTGCTCAGCTGTTGCTTAGATCCTTACTCATGCCTTTATCGCCTTTTGACTAGACTACTCCAATACACTCTTGGCTGCCCTCCCACCGTATCCACTGCAATCTCCCTTCTATAAATTCCAGTATACGCAACTACTGTTCACCATGTCTTAACTTGCACTAAGACTTGTTCATACGTCTTGCCTGTGCCCACAGAATTGCATTGGCTCCCGTTGAGCAGGGTCTTCACTTTAAAATTTACAGCTGGGTTTTCAAATCACCTTATGCTTATGCCCTTCTGAATCTCCATAACCTCCTGTAGCCCCACTGCCCTTCAAGATATCTGTGCTCATCTAATTCTAACCTCTTGAGCATTCATGATGTTTATTGCTCTGCTGTTGTCAGCTGTGCCCTCCTTTGACTGTCTCACCTTTGAGCGCTGGAATTCCACCCCTCAACCTCTGCCTCCTCTACGTCATTTTCTCCCCTTATAACACCCCATGGCCAAGCGTGAGGTTATGTGACCTAATGTTGTCTTATGTTTCTGAGTGTTTGCTTTTACATAACGCTGCTGCAAAGTGTCAAAGCATGTTTCATTATGTTAATAGTGGTCCACAATAAGGAATTGTGGTTGTTTTGCTTGGAGGTGGTGGAGGGAGTGAATGGTAGTGGCTGGCTTGCCAATCAAGTGGGCTGTTTTGTCCTGGGTGATGTCAAGCTTCTTGAATTCTTTGGAATTGTCTTTGTCCATGCTTGGATCAAGGCTGCAATGAGGTCTTGAATTGAGTGATCCTGTGGGAACCCAATGTGAGCAACAGTGAGCAAGTTTTTGAGGAGCAAGTGCTATTTGGTCAACCTATTATTGAAATCTTCCCACGGTTTGCTGATTATTGAGAGTGGACTGATGAGGCAGTAACTGGTTGGGTTTGGATTTGTCCAGCACTTTGTCAACAGGATATACCCACATACTCTTAACTTTTTTTTGTATTAGATAAAAATGCAAGTTTTTCCCTTCTGTTAAATATTGTAAATGTTGTGAGAGAAGAATTATATTAGGAGGAGGTGCTCAATGAGTGAAGCTTTCTTTTGACATGGCAGACGTTCTAAAAAGAGAAACTTGATTGAAACTGAGATGGGGTTCTGATCAATATCTGGTTCCTTTCAATAAATCCATTGAAAAAAACGGTAATTTTTTTGACTGTCTGTTCCAGTCTTAGAGGTTGCTGTGCAATAATTTTGTTTCTGTAGACTTCAGGATGGTTCAGACTCCATACACAGATCCAAATGGGCAAGAAATGACTTATCTGGCAATCTCACACTAAAAGGAGCTAGAAACTGTTGAATTCCTGAGCTGCATGAGAGAATAAGTTGTACCACATTAGAATCATAGAATCACCACAGTGTGGAAGCAAGCCATTTGGCCCATCGAGTTCACAATGCCCCTCCAAAGAGCAGCCTCCCCAGACCTACCCCCACCCACCACATCCCCGTATCCCTGCATTTCCCATAGCTAATCCACCTAGCCTGCATATCTTTGGACTGTGGGAGGAAACTGGAGCATCCAAAGGAAACCCATGCAGATGGGGAGAATGTGCAAACTCCCCACAGACTGAGGCTGGAATCAAGCCCAGGTATTTGGCACTGTGAGGCAGCAGTGCTAACCACTGAGACACTATGCTGCCACATTTCCAGCCTCTGTATGACTCCCTTACCTTCAAGCAGTGAGGGAAAGAAAAGGAAGCAAAGCCTGCTCTCTAGATCCCCCTACTTTGTGGAATGTTCTGCTCCATGTGCCCAATGATTTGGAGATTATCAATTGGCCTGTTCAATCACATGAAGACACATGGCAGAAACTCGTGACCCTGAGTAGACATCCATGAGATTGCAGATAACCACAAAGGTTGGGTTGTGAACCCGATTGGATGAATAAGGCAAATGACAGAGGCTGTGAGTGATGTATGCTGACACTGCACATTGGGAACTCAGGAACTAAAAGCAATATTTTGACATTGTACTGCCAATCTAGAAATAATCAAACCGGTAGCCAAATAGAAATCAAGCTTGAATTAGAAAGATGGTGATCAAAGAATTAGATTTTCACAAGCTTAGAACTGGTTAATTTTTAACAGTTTGTAAGACAAAGTAGTACACCACAGAATTGAAATAGAACAGAACTTACACACGGTGATCCTTTGGAAATTTTCAGCGAGTTTGTGGTCACCAACCGACAATCACCCAGTTTATTGTTAAGCCTCTGTTTTGTATCTAACAACTTCACAGAGCAGAACCCTATTAAGCCAACTAAATCAATATTAGTTTATTTTCCTCAGCTATTAATACTCCAGTAACAATCACAGCAGCCAGTCTTCTAGCTCACAGAAAGTGTTAAATCAAGCATGTCATTTCAAAGTATTTGTATGCACTTCTCTTCGCAGAATGTGATTATGAGATCAACCGTGAGAAACATCTGGAATGCTGCACTGCCTGAAAAGGTTATTTAGGCAGGTTTAATCACAACATTCCATAAGAAAATTGGATAAAATGGAAAGCTTGTTCAAAAAGCACTTAGACAGCAACTGCTGTGATGTGGAAATGCATGGAGGTAGAGCATCGCCTGAGGTATAAGGAGCCCAAAGTGTGTTGATGGGGGTGGCTAGGTGTGAAATTCTGGAACTGCCTGTCTGTGGCAGAGATAGAAACCCTCATCGTGTTAAAAAGTCCTTGGATGTGCAACTGAAAGGCCATAAACTCCAGGATTATGAACCAAGAACTGGAAAGTGGAATTAGGTTTAATAACACTTTACTGGCTGGTGGACATGATGTGCCAAATGGCCTCCTCAAGCCCAATGGAAATTTTGTGTAAGTGATCTTTGTGATAAGGGAATTTGAATGGGCTTATGTTGAGCTACTGGTTTCAAATAATCAAGGGAAAACCCGATCTCTGGTCAGAATGAGGGAGGAGGGTTTGAGGTAAAAATGAGAGGTTGCACACCAGAGAATCGTAGAATATGTTACAGTCCAAGTCTCTGGTAGGAAGATTTCAAAATGGCCTAATCCAAGTCACAATTGACAATCTTTATGGTTGTGATTGTGATGTGGTGTGCTTCCTTCTCCTCTGCAGTCTTTGGTATGTTTGACAACTCAATCTTCCTCCAATGATTACCAATTCAGTTTAGACTACTTACTGATCTGATTGTGTGTCAGAGAATCTTAGGCAATGGCTTTTTTCCTGCACTGCTACCTCCGAAATCCTCCATTGTTATATCCTTAGCCCACTTCTTAACTTTATCTATGTTCTATTCCTTAGTGCTATCATTCACAGACTTAGGATCAATTTTTAAATGTACAACACTATACCTTCACTGTCACTCTCAATCTCTCCCTCCTTTATTTTATGAGACCGTTTTGCCCAAAACCCACTGTTGGGTAAGATGCAAGCTCCTCCAGTCAAATAGGTGAAGGCTACAGCCAGTGTTTTCTGTCCCTCCCACCAACTCATGTCTTTGATTCCATTCTGCTATAACCAGACCCTGGGCAAAGTTCTCCAAGATATTACTGTTCTTGATGAGATATCCCCCAAATTGTCAAGCACTCGAGTGAGGAGATAGGAGGTTACATCCCCTCAATTAGTTGCAACAAGATTAATTTGAAAAGGATCCCTCCGATGTGGGTACCTGTCTTGCAGCCCAAATGAATTTATGTTTGAAAAGGAGCCAATTTATCCCGGCATTCTTGAGTTAACAAAAGAGTAAGTTTATTCAAGGAGAAATAATAATAAAGTACACATTCACCCAAATTAGGAAAAGTTAAAGAAAAGGGTCAGTCTCTGGTTCATTTGTGAAGAAATGGGTAGTGAAATGTTGATTGCTGAACTGTCAATTTTAGGATTCTTAGCTTGGCAGTTAATTGAAATTCTTTTCTCTTGTTTCCTTTTGATGGGAGCTGGCTGGCCACACTCAGCGCAAGAGAATGCTTTACTTGCAAGACAGGGTGACTAGTCGGTGGTCTCTTTGACTGCAATCTTCACAGCACACTACCACTCCCTAATATCCTCCCTAAGTACAGGCATAATGTTATCCCCAATCAAAAATGCCACTCCCCCTCCTCTATTGCCTCCCCCTACCCCACCCTTTTTATCCTTCCTATAGCATCTATAGCCTGAAACATTAAGCTGTCAGTCCTGTCCACCCCTGAGCCACATCTCTGTAATTGCTATGATATCCCAGTCCCATGTTCCCAACCATGCCCTGAGTTTATCTGCCTTACCTGTTAGGCCTCTTGCATTGAAACTCTTAAAGGATTATCCCTAATTTCAAACCAGTGCCTCCTAGTCCTGGACTGACACACAATAGGAAACATCCTTTCCACATCCACCTTATCGAGACCATTCATGATCTTATACACTTTAGTCAAGTCTTCATCTTCTAAACTCCAGTGTAAACAAGCCTGACCAATCTTTCCCCATAAGACAACGCATTGATTCTAGGAATGAATCGTGTAAATATAAGCTAAATACTACAGATGCTAGAAATCTGAAACAAAAGCAGAGCATGCTGAAGGAACTCAGCAGGTCCAGCAGCATTTGTGTAAAGAGAAACAAAGTTAACGTTTTGAGTCCTGAAATCTTGGATGTTCTGGACTTGAAATGTTAACTCTGTTTCTCTCTCCACAGATGCTCCACATCTCCAAACATGCTGATTTTCTCCACTATTATAGAATTATAGAATCCCTATTGTGTGGAAACAGGCCATTCAGCCCAACAAGTCCACACCAGAAGAGCATCCCACCTAGACTCACCCCCCTGCACTATCCCTGTAACCCTAATGTACCGGCTAATCCGGCTAATCCGCCTAACCTACACATCTGTGGACACTATGGACAATTTAGCGTGGCCAATCCACCTAACCTGCACATCTTTGGACTGTGGGAAGAAACCTGAACACCCATGTCAAGGATTTTATAGCAGAGCACTTAAAAAACAATTGTAGAATCAGACACAGTCAGTACGCATTCACAAAAGGGAAATCATGCTTGACAAATCTACTGGAATTCTTTGAAGAAGTAACTAGTAGAGTTGACCAAGGAGAGCCAGTGGATGTGGTTTATTTGGATTTTCAGAAGGCTTTCAACAAAATCCCACAAAAGAGATTAATGTGTGAAATTAAAGTGCATGGGATTGGGGGTAATGTATTGAGACAGATAGAAAATTGATTAACAGACAGTAAACAAAGAACAGGAATAAATGTGTGTTTTTCTGAATTTCAGGCAGCAGAGTACTGCAGGGATCAGTACTACAGCCTCAACTATTCACAATATACGTTAACGGTTGAGATGAGGGAACTAAATTTAATATCTCAAAATTTGCAGATGCTACAAAGCTGGGTGGAAGGTTGAGCTGTGAGAAGGATGCAGAGCTGTTGCACTGTGAGTTTGACAGGCTAAGTAAGTGGCCAAATGCAGGGCAGATTCAAATTAATGTGGATAGACCCAAGGTTATCCACTTTGGTAGTAAAAATAGGAAGGCATACTATTATTTGAATGGCTGTAAATTGAGAGGGGGAATATTGGGTGAACTTGTGCACCAGTTACTGAAAGTAAGCATGCAGGTGCAGCAGGCAGTAAAGAAGGCAAACTGTACGTTGGCTTTCATAGCAAGAGAATTTGAGTACAGAAACAGGGCTGTCTTGCTGCAACTTTACAGAACATTGCTGAGGCCATATCTGGAATATTTTGTGTAATTTTAGTCTCCTTATCTGAGAAAGGATTTTTTGCTATCGAAGGAGTACAAGTTGATTCGTAGGATGGCAGGACTGACATATGAGGAGAGATTGAGGCAGTTAGGATTGTATTTACTGGACTTTAGAGAATGAGGGGAAATCTCATAGAAATCTATAAAATTCTAACAGGACTAGGTAGGTTAGATGCAGGAAGGATGTTCCAGATAGTGAGGGAGTCCAGAACCAGGGGTTACAGGTTAAGGATAACAGGTAAACCTTTTAGGACTGAGGTGAGGATAAACTTCATCACTCAGTGAACAGTGAACCTATGGAATTTGCTATCACAAAGTGGTTGAGGCTGAAACATTGTGTTTTTGAGAAAGATATAGACTTAGCTTTTGTGGCTAAAGGGTTCAAGGGATATGGGGGAGGGTGGGATTAAGATTTTGAGCTTGATGATCAGCCATGATTATGTTGAATGGCAGAACAGGCATGAGGGGTTAAATGGCCTACTCCTGCTCCTACCTTCTATGTTGCTATTCTCTGGTATCAATTGAATGAACCTCCTTTGAGCCAGCTGCAATGCATTTACATCCTTCCTTAAATAAGGAGACTAAAACTGCACACAGTATCATTTTTCTGAAGAAGGGTTCCGACCCAAAACGTCACCTTTCCTGCTCCTCTGATGCTGCCTGGCCTGCTGTGTTCCTCCAGCTCCACACTGTGTTATTTCACACAGTATCCAAGATGTGGTCTCACCAGTGTCCTGTATAACTGAAGCATATCTTTCCCTTTATATTCAATTCCTCTTGTGCTACGAAGGATGACATTCTATTAGCCTTCTTGATTACATTCTGTACGTGTATAAAACCCTCTGCATTTTGTATTAATGCAGTCCTTCCCATTTTAAGTAGTATGCTGCTTTATTATTTTTCCTGCCAAAATGAAGATCTTCACAATTTCCCACAATATACTTCATCTGCCAATTTTTTGCCCACACACTCAACATATCTATATCCGCCTGCAAGCACCTTATGTCCTCTTCACAACATAATTTGCTACCTATTTTGATGTCGCCTGCAAATTTAGTTACCATGCTTTCGCTGCTTTCCTCCAAATCATTGATATAAATTGTAAAGAGTTGCCGGCACAGCACAGAACCCTGAATTTGTTACATCTTGCTGAATCAGGATGATGATTAATCTCAAATAGCAGAGAATTTCAAAATTTAATTGAATGTATTGAAGGGATTTTATTCTGAATAAAGAAGTAGAAGGCTAGGAGGAGATTTCTTAGCTTCTGCAGAATTATGTGAAATTGTGCGAAATTTTGCAAAATGACAGTGATACGCCTTCAATAACAGCTTCTTCTGCACATCTACCAGCCGAGGCTCATGCCTGGAATTCTGTCTCAAACCTCACATTCTTTTTATATTGTTATAATGTTGTCAGCCAACAATGAACAGGCTTTATACAGCTGACAGCAAAACCAACATAAACCTGGTTAATTCTTAGCTAAGGCTCAATCAACTTGGATGAGCTCAACTTGCAACCTTAGCAAATCTGGCAGCTTCCCTTAGCTCTGCAATTGGCTGTATGAGACCTGTGCAAATGTGTGATAAGAGTGGATTCTTCCGGTTCTTAGCATATATTGAGTTTAAAGCTGGGAAATATCAATCTTTGTTAAAGCTACTCTTGTTAAACAGTCCTGTTATTTTAGGACAATGGACCTGTTTTTGAATTCACAAATATAGTACTTCAATTAGAAACTGAATAACCAGATGGGAGAAACAAAGTAGAAACCTCTGACCCATACATTTGTCGATTTACTTTGACTCCCTTAGCAGGAATTAGTTTTGAAATTCATAGACTCATAGATATTTATAGCACAGAAGGAGGCCATTCAGACCATTGAGCCATCAACAGTCAACACAGATCTGACTACACTTATCCATTTTCAAGCTCTCGGTTTATAGTCCTGGAAGATATGGCAATACAAGTGAACAGCTAAATACTGTTTAAATATCTTGAGAGTTTCAGACTCAACCTTTCTTTTGGGAAATGACTTCCAGACTCTCACCAACTCCTGACTGAAAGCACTTCTCAACTTTCCTCCTAGCCTTCTACCTCTTATCTTAAATCTATGACCCTAGTTATTGACCCTTCTACTAATGGGAAAACGTGCCTCTTATCCATCCTATCTCATAATCTTATATAGATCCTAATCAGGTCTCCTCTCAACCTCCAAGGAAAACGACCCTAGTCTATCCAATCTCTCATCATATCTCAGACCACCAGTCTAGGCAGCATCCTGGTAAATTTTCTCTGCATCCTCTCGAGTGCAATCACATCCATCCTATAATGTGGTGACCGGGACTGCACACACTACTCACGTTGTGGCCCAACCACCATTTTATACTGTTCCAACATAAGCTCCCAACTCTATTCTATACCTCGGCTCATAGGGCAAATATCCCACCCTACTTTCCAGCCTTTGCCCCATAATCCTTGATTCCCTTACTGATTTAACATCTGTCTACCTCAGCCTTGAATATACTCAATGACCCAGCCTCTGCAGTAAGAATTCCATTGACTCAGTACCCTCTGAGAGAAGAAATTCCTCCTCATCTCAGTTTTAAATGGGTGACCCTTCCTCTAAGATTAAGCCCTCTGGTCCTAGACTCTCCCACAAAGGTAAACAACCTTTCAGTAAAATGTCTATGAATGTAAAAACATTCTCTTCATCTTCACCGGCTTCTTCAGGTATCCACTTTGCCTGGGTAAGTTCCAGGTCAATGATTGGGTTGTAGTGAAGGGACAGAAGACAATGAGGGGAGAAAATAAGAACTGTGTGCTTAGACTTTCTGTAGCCTCTCAGTCAAAAGTGCCCAAGAGAAGGAACATTCCATACATGGATATATCTCATTGCTTCGGCTGCTTTCTCTCCACAGCCACACCTGCTGAATTTCTTCAGCCACTTCTGTTTTTGTTTCAGAGAAATGAATATATTTGGTTTCCGTTATGAGATTGAGTTAGTGAGGAATTTCATAGTAAGAGATTGCCTGAGAAAGAGTGATCATATTGTGTTGGAATTTCATGTGGATTCCCAGAGTGATGGGGAAAGGCTTGATACTAGAATACTAAATTTAATTGAAATCCATTACAAATGTATGAGAGCAAGTTTATTTAGAATTTAATTTAATGCTTTGTTGGCTGAATTAGCATGAGTAACATCGAAAGCAATATTTTGTAAATCTCAACAAACAGACATTCCACTAAAGAATAAAATCCATAAGAGGAGTGGTCCATTTGTGACTCAATTAAGATCTTCAGGACAATATGAAATTATCATCTAGAGTCATCTATCATCGAGTCAACTAGACTCAAAATGTTAGCTTGCTCTCTCTCCATGGATGCTGCCTGACTCACTGTGATTTCCAGCATTTTTTGTTTTCAGTACAGATTTCAGCATCTGCAGTAATTTGGTCCTGTTATGAAATTTTCAGTGGCAGCTGCAAATGACCAAAACATTGACTAAAAATGAAAAACTTCTCTAGGTGCATAAAAAAATTTAACCAAAAGTAAGAAAAGGTCCTTTGGAAGCTTAGAACCAAGTTATAACAGAATAAGGAAATGGTAGGAGCACCTAACAATTTATTTTTTCTGAATATTCTGAACACAGAATAAGTATCAGAAACAATGTATAAGCAAGAATTTAGTTAGAATGAGGAAGTTAAGGTAAATAATATTGATAAAGTTAATATTGATTAAGAAGCATTACAACCATCCAGGACAAATCTGCCAGCTTGATTTGCACCACATCCATCACTATCCCTTCCCTCCACCATTGATGTTCAGTAGCAGTAGTATGTACTATCTGTAAGATGCACTGTAGAAATTCACCATAAATCCTCAGACAGCAGCTTCCAAACCCATAACCACTTCTATCCAGAATGATAAGGGCAGCAGATACATGGGAACAGTACCATGGCAAGTTCCCCTCCAGTCACTTGTAATTGTGACTTGGAAATATATTGCTGTTCTTCACCATCGCTGGTTCAAAATCTTGGAATTCCCTCCCTAATGGCATTGTGGGTCAACCCACAGCACATGGACTGCAGCGGTTCAAGAAGGCAGCTCACCACCACCTTTAAGGGCAACTTGGATGGGTAATAAATGCAGGCTTGACTGCAACACCTACGCCCCATGGGTGAATTAAAAAAAATACTGGGGGCATTAGTGAGACTAAAAGTCAACAAATTCAGTTGACCTGTTCGTCTATTTGTTGAGTTGGCCAGATTCTGAAATGCCTCCAATATGGAAGGTATCAAATGTAACATTACTGTTCAAGCAAGATGAAAATAGATGAGAATTTTAAAATTGAGTCTTGCCTTGACCGGATGCCACTGTGGGATACTGATAGTGAAACCAGACACTGGACATTACCACAACAGATCCAGCCCTGTTGACTCTGCAAAGTTCTCCTTACTAATATCAAGGCACTAGTGCAAAAATTGGGAGTGCTGTCTCACAGAATTATCAAGCAACAGCCTGATATAGTCATACTCATGGAATTATACCTTACAGACAATGTCACAGACACCACCAGCACCATCCATGGACATGTCCTGTCCAATCAGCAAGACACAAGAGCTGCCCTACAAGTCCTCAACATTGACTCTGGATCCCAGGGAGTCTCATAGCATCAGGTTAAAAATAGGCCAAGAAAACCTCCTGCTGATTACCACATTCCATCCTCCTCAACTGATGAATGAGTACTCCTCCATGTTGAACAACATTTGGAGGAAGCAGTGAGGGTGGCAAAGGCATAGAATGTACTCTGAGTGGTTTGAGCTAGTTGGGTCTTAAAGGACATTGGGTCTGTGGCAGGTGGTGAGGGAACCACTAAGAGGGAAACACATACTTGACCTCATTCTTACCAATCTACAGGTTACAGAAGGTTCTGTCTATGATGGTATCAGTAAGAATAACCACCACAAAATCCTGCCATCGCGTTATGAATACCCTCCGTTGTGTTGTGTGGCACGATCACTGTGCTAAATGGGATAAACTTCAAACAGATCTAGAAACTCGAGGCTGGGCACCCATGAGATGCTTTGGGCCATCAATAGCAGCAGAATTGTACTTCAGCACAATCTACATCCTCATGGCCCAGCATATTCCCATTTAATTATTACCATCAAGCCAGGGAATCAACCGTGCCAGGAGCAGCACCAGGCAAACCTGAAAATGAGGTGTCAACCTGGTGAAGGTATCAAACAGGACTACTTGTATGCCAAACAGCATAAACAGCAACTGATAGACAGAGCTAAGCAATCCCACAACCAATGTATCAGATCTAAGCTCTGCTGTCCTGCCACATCCAGTTGTGAATGGTGCTGGACAACTAGACAACTCACTGGATGAGGTAGCTCCACAAGTATCTCCATTGTCAATGATGGAAAAGCCCTGCACATCAGTACAAAAGATAAGGCTGAAGCATTGGTAAGAATCTTCAGCCAGGAGTGCCAAATGGATGATCCATCTCGGCCTCCTCCAGTGGTCGCCAGCATCCCAGATTCCAGTCTTCAGCCAATTCAATTCACTTCACATGATATAAAAAAACAGTTGGAGGCAATGGATACTGTAAAGTTTATGGGCCTTGACAACATTCTGGCAATAATACTGAAGACTTGTGCTCTAGAACTTTCTGCTTCTCTAGCCAAGATGTTCCAGTCCAACCACAACATTGGCATCTACTGACAATCTGAAAGATTGCCCAGGTATGTGCATAAAAAGCAGAACAAATCCAACCTGGCCAATTACCACCCATCAGTCTAGACTCAGTCTCAGTAAAGTGATGGAAGGCATCATCAACAGTGTTATCAAGCAGCATCTACACAGCAAAACCTGCTCACTAACACCCAATTTGGCTTCCACCAGGTCCATTCACCTCCTGACCTCATTACAGCCTTGGTTCAAACATGGACAAAAGAGCTGAATTCCAGAGGTGAGGGGAGAGTGAGAGCCCTTGACACCAAGGAGCCCTAGCAGAACTGGAATCCACTTTGTATCAGGGGATAGCTCTCTACGGTTGGAGTCAAACCTGGCAACTGGAAGATGGTTTGATGATAGTATAAGGTAGGGGTGGAGGTTAGATAGACCTTAGGATTAGAGTAAAAGTTTGGCACAACATCGTGGGCTGAAGGGCCTGTACTGTGCTGTACATGGTTGTGGTTGTTGGAGGTCCATCATCTCAGCTGCAGAACATCTCTGCAGGAGTTCCTCAGGATGGTGTCCTAGGCTCAACCATCTTAATTTACTTCATCAATGATCTTCCCTCCATCATAAGGTCAGAGTGGGGATGTTTGCCAATGAATACACAATGTTCAGTAGCATACACAACTCCTCAGATACTGAAGCAGACCGTGTCCTAATGCAGCAAGATCTGGGACAGTATCCAGTTTGTGGTGATAAGTGGCAGGTAATATTCATGCCATACAAATGCCAGGCAATGACCATCTCCAACAAGAGAGAATCTAACCATCACTTGACATTCAATGGCATCACAATCACTGAATCCTCTACCATCAACATCCTGATGTTACCATTTGACCAGCAAATGAACTAGCCATATAAATGAGACAACAAGGTGCAGGGCTGGATGAACACAGCAGGCCAAGCAGCATCATAGGAGCAGAGAGGCTGACGTTTCGGGCCTAGACCCTTCATCAGAAAAGGGGGAGGGGAAGGGGGTTTTGAAATAAATAGGGAGAGAGTGGGAGGCGGATAGAAGAGGGATAGAGGAGAGGATAGGTGGAGAGGAAAAAAACAGGTCGAAGAGGCGGGGATGGGGCCAGGAAAGGTGAGTGTAGGTAGGGAGTTAGGAAGGGGATAGGTCAGTCCAGGGAGGACGGACAGGTCAAGGGGGCGGGATGAGGTTGGTCGGTAGGAGATGGAGGTGCGGCTTGGGGTGGGAGGAGGGGATAGGTGGGAGGAAGAACAGGTTAGGGAGGCAGGGACGAGCTGGACTGGTTTTGGGATGCGGTGGGGGGAGGGGAGATTTTGCAACCGCAGGAAGTGCTACACCTGCCCCCATACCTCCTCCCTCAC
>NC_063348.1:1544001-1588770 GCF_021869965.1 Rhincodon typus
CTCACCTTTCCTGGCCCCATCCCCGCCTCTTCGACCTGTTTGTTTTCTCTCCACCTATCCTCTCCTCTATCCCTCTTCTATCCGCCTCCCACTCTCTGCCTATTTATTTCAAAACCCCCTTCCCCTCCCCCTCTTCTGATGAAGGGACTAGGCCCGAAACGTCAGCCTCTCTGCTCCTATGATGCTGCTTGGCCTGCTGTGTTCATCCAGCCCTGCACCTTGTTGTCTCGGATTCTCCAGCATCTGCAGTTCCTACTATCTCTGATTCGATTTTAGCCATATAAATGCTTTGGTTACAAGAGCAAGTAAGAGGCTAAGGATTCTGCAGGGAGTAACTTGCCTCCTGACTCCCCAAAACCTGTCCATCATCTACAAGATAAAAGTTAGGAATGTAATGGAATGCTTCCCACTTGGCTGGATGAATGCATGTCCATCCTGGGCATCCTCCAGTATCACAATGATGCCACCCAGAAACTGGAGGAGCAGCACCTCATATTCTGCCTTGGGAGCCTACAACCCAATGGTCTCAATGTGGACTTTACTAGTTTCAAAATCTCCACACCCCCGGCCTCATCCCATGACCAATCCTCCCTTTCATCCCCGTCTCCTTGACCTGACACAACCTGTCCTTCTTCTCTCCCAACTATCCATTCTTCCCACCTCACTGACCAATCCCCACCACTGCCTACCTACACTCATCTATCACCATCCCACCTACCTTCCCCACCTCCACCCCTCCTCTCTATTTATTTCAGAGCTCCCTTCCCCCTCCCCTATTTCTGAAGTAGGGTCCCGACCCGAAATATCAGCTTTTTTGCTCCTCTGATGTTGCCTGACCTGCTGTGTTCCTCCAGCTCCACACTGTGTTATCTCTGACTCTGGCATCGGCAGTTCTTACTATCTCCACAACAAAGGGATATAGATGGTTTAAGTCAGTGGGAAAAGATCTGCTAAGTGGAGTCTGACATGTGCAAATGTGAAATTGTTCATTTTGGCAGGAAGAATAAAAGAGAAGCATATTATCCAAATGGTGAGAGGTTGCAGAGCTCGGAGGTGCAGAGAGATCTGGATGTCCCAGTGCATGAATCACGATTAGGAAAGCTAACGGAATGTTTTTGTTTATTGTTCAGGGGAATTGGATACAAGAGTAGGGAGGATATGCTCCAGTTATATAGGCCATTGGTAAGACTGCAACTGGAGTACTGTGTAGTTTTAAATTCCTTATTTAAATGTGACATGGAATTTGAACACAGAAGGCCCAAAACATGAATTCTTTATTCTGCTGGCATCTGGTCATTACAAACCAGAAAGAAAATTGATATTAAACAAAGTTCAACTTACAAACATGGTGGTTATATTGGGCTGAGGAATTCTTTGTCTGTATCTGGTTAGAGGTAAAAGTCTTTGCTGAAATTGCCAATCTGCATGCGTACCCTATCCTTTTCATCCACAGCGATGAGGCTAGTTCCCAGAGTTACAGCAAGGGGAAACTCTGCTATATGTATTACCTGATATTCTAGCGAGGCCTGATTGACTGACAGGAGCCTTCAACAGTGGTGATGGTGCAGGCAGGTAAAAGTATAACCCGATGCCCTGCTACTCAAAGAGTTTTAGGGTCCCATACAGATTTAGCCTATGGACAAGTTAAAAGACTCCTGACCTTTGTCTGACAACCTTGTAATTTTTGTCCAAAGCTGTCACCATATATGTTTTTTTCAACATGCCCAGATATCTCTTAACATTTTAATCCCATGGATATTCTCAACTTCCTTCCTTCCACTAGAGTACCACAGTGGGTCACAGACAGATAAGAGAGAGCTTGATGTAGGAATATTTAAGTCCTGCGAAACAGATTTATGGATGTTATGGACCAGACCAGGCCCCCTCAAAATATTTTAAGAAGGTAGCCTAGACACTATTTTTTTCTTATTTTAAAGGCAAATATAAAGTGCTGTGTTCCAGATGCAATTCAACTAGTCAAATTACTCGATGTTAAGCAAAACACAATTTATTCAAACACTATAGTTAAAATACAACAAAAGAAAGAAGAGCTTAGAATAACTTAACTCTAGTGAAAAACTTAACAGAATAATAGATACAGTAACTGTTACCAATGAACTGTTTTTATAGTAACATTCCATATAAACACCCCTTGGCAAAAAGGCAAATTCAGAAAACAGATATTTTCACATGCAATGCCTGCAGTAGGAAGAGAAGCCTCAGTTTCTAGCTGTAACGGAGAGAGGAGAAAAAAATGGATTCTACTTTTTCAAGACTCCAGCTTCTGATGAATCTAAAAGCTGAAAAAAAACCTAGAAACCCTGGGATAACACAGTGTGGAGCTGGAGGAACACAGCAGGCCAGGCAGCATCTGAGGAGTAGGCAAGTTGACGTTTCGGGTCAGGACCTTTCTTCAGAAAATAGAAACCCTGATGTGTGAGAGTTGGCCACACCCATCCAAGCTGTTTCTCTTGTTCCAACTTTAAAAAAAACCCAAGACCTCACAAGCTGTTTACATTATTATAGACTGCTCATCACCTCTTGTTAAATCTCTCTCTTAAAAGAAAACAGGACAAAATACATCTCTTAAAGCTGCAGCATCATCACAGAGGAAGAGACATCTCTCAGCTCACACTCCTGAACCAGATGCTCATGGGAGAACTGGTGACTGAAGGTTGATACCTCCTCTTGTGTGTCAATTGGGCACAATGCCAAATTTCACACTCATTATAAAGCAAATCTGTCATGTTCTACAGATGTCTGAACCTGTTCTTGAAGGAATTTCGACCCTCACTGAGCTGACCAGTTTAAAGTCTGTTGAGAAAGCAACAAGATGAGGTCTCTGTGCCTGATGGCAGTGATGGCCATGCTTGTTGAGGGCAGTTCTGCTTGAAGTGCCTAGCCCTTTCACAATTCCAATACCTTTTTAGAGCATCCCTTGGGCATATTGTTTGTGAAGGTAACCACGGAGATAGGACAGCAAGGACTGGATATGAGCTTGCAGTGCAGCAATCTCTTCATTCTGAGATCTACATCCCTGTCCACACAGACAGTCACCACCCTGATTATTGCCTCTCTCCTGGTCTTATGAGTCTGATCTATTCCCATGATCCTTATATTGTGATTCTGATGCTTCAAAGAAAGATATTTGAGGGATGTCACTATTAAGCCTCCTCAATTCTATATGTACCTTCACTGCATCTACTATGTGGTCCTTCAGTGTTCTGTCCTTGGTTGATCAAAGCGAGGGATTCAGGAGGACAATGTGATCAAACAACTTCACCACCTCCAGAGGTGAGGAAGCCAGATTCTTATTTTCAGCTCACTTGTCCACATAAGGCCTCTGCTGTAGCTGTGTCAGGCCACTGCTGTCCACAAGAACCTGGTCAGTACCTCAAAGATCCTACGCAGACTTCGATGAACATCTGCACCTCCTCCAAATGGACTTTCCAACACAGATGTTCCATCACAAATGACACCTATTAACCAGCATTGAGGCCTCTGGATGCCATGAACAGCTCTGTACCCTCAATCCAGTCCTCAATTGCAGGATCATCAGGTGGTTCCAATCTTCTCCCGAATCTGTCCAGCTTTCTACTCATCAGTAAGTGGTATATCTTTCTGGGTTTGGCTGAAAGATCCAATTCCGTCCCCCAGTTCCTGGGCCTCCAACAATACCAGAGCAGCTTCAGCCTCCCTCATGATCATTACCAGTTTCAAATCCTCCAGCATCTGCTCCATCTTGGCCCAGCATCCACCATGACTTGATGCCTGTGCTGTGGAATCCTGCCGACTTTGCCAGGAATGGAGCATTAGGTTTGAACATACAGAAAGCCCAAAAATCCTGAAGCAGAGATTCTTTATTCCACTGGCATTAGGTCATTGCAAACCAGAAAGGAAGTTAAAAATGAACAGGGAACTATGTATACGGACCAAAGCCTGTGGGTTACATTGGGCTGGGGAATCCTTTGTTTATATCTTCTTCCCCTTCCTATCAACTGTCCTTCCACCAAAGATACATTTGTTTTCAGTGAGACTCCTTCCAACTGCTCCAGCTGCACTCCCTTGCTGTCAATATGTGCTGCTGGAGCTCCCACTAAATAAAGAAGGATGTAAATGTGTTGGAAGCAGTTCTTGTTGTGTAAGGGTATCAGGACCCTGGAACAACCTGACAATGATGTCAAGGATTTGTACATCACTGAATACAAAAAGCAGCGTAAGCAGAAGAGGAGCACACTAGATCTCTAAAGACTCTGGAAGAAATGCCAAACCAGACAACACCAAGAAGATAGATTAGTCCTTACCTAATGTGACTGGAATTCAGAATCTGCTATATCTATGATTACTACATTTACTGTGAATGTATAAGAGTCACTGTGACATCCAGGCCTGAAGACAGTTCTTGATTCTTCCTTCTCCTCAATCAGTCCATCTCAAACCCAAACTCAAAATGTGGCATCAAATCACAGGATGAAAGATAGTGGCAGTTACAGGATATAGTGCCAAGAAGACTTGGAACAATGCAACAATGAAGATCAAGAAACAGATCTAAGATCATCAGGCGAAATGAAGAATTCAAAATATAATTTTTTTTCAAAAAAATCATTGGTATAACTTTAAGAACAGCCAGGGAGAAAGCATCACAGTGCTGAACAGCAGCTGTGAAGGGAATATCTCTGAACAGAAAACTCTTTCAAATCTCAAAAAACCTTTTAAGAAAAAAATTGGACAAAAAGTTAAAATCCTGTTGATCATGAAGAGTCCAAACTACAAAGGGTGGAATGAGGTGACTTCCTCAGTTCTTTTGGTTTCCACCACTGGGATCACATTGCACCATTGCTCTCCAGGCAACTGCAATCTCCAGTTTGAATAGCCAGTCAGTTAGACCCCAGGCTTTTTAATTCAGAGTCTTTGAGTGTTATCCTTTACTCCGCAAGAGAGAGAGAGAATGGTTCCTCGCAAATCTCTCCATAACTGGACATGGGTTTTTTCTTCCTCCCTTTTCCAGGAGAGATACCTGTCTTTGTTACAGGCTACTTGGATGCTTTTCTTAACTGCTGGGGTTTTCCTTTTTCGTGGGGAGAAACCTATCCTTCACTGCAGGCTTCTGGAAGTTCAGTTTTCAACTGCTTCGCTCCCAGGTCTGTGACAAACAGAAACTAACATCCAAAATTGTTTCAGTCAAGGTGCTCTACACAGGCTGGTTGAGCACAAGTATCAAATCCGCTTCTCTTGGGTCTAGTCCTGATCTACATTCAATCCAAGTCTATCTTTGATTTTGATGTGGGTCTATCTCAAATATGTGTCAAGCAAAGAGGCCAAACTGGCAGGGCAATAACTGCAAGCCCTGGCAGCCATACAGGGTGGTACAACAGTTTGTTTCCTGATGTACATCCTACAGTGCCACAGACATTCAAAGCATTGACACCAAAGTATATAGATATTGAATTGTGGGCCAGATATTGATATGGTACTTTGTCAAACACTTTCTTAAAATCCATAGAAATATCATTCCCTTCATCAATCTTCTCTATTACTACATCAAAAATTCAAAACCATGCCAGCTCTTCTCAATTAATGCAAACCTCACTGAGAGCTTATTGACATTTTTTTCCAATTATTGTTTCTAACATAATCCGTACCTTTATCACCAACAGGTTTAACAATTTCTGTGTTGCCTCATGTATTCCACCCTCCATAAACAGCATCTCATCCTAAATCCTGTTGCTCGTGTTTGAACCTGCGCCAAGTCTCCATCATCCACCTCCATGTGCTTGCCGACCTTCATGACCTTCATGGGCACCCCTTTTAAACTTCAGATGCTAGCAGTGGGTGCAATTTTCTGACAGTCTTATTCCCACTAATCAATACTAGCCCCTGCAGCCCTAAAACCCACCTTGCAGTCTGCATTTCCCCATGTTTTAACAATCCTGTGAAATACAATACCCAACAGGTCAGGCAAATAAAAATTCAGCCTGCTTCTTCAGAATTTTTATTACCATAGAATCCCTATAGTGTGGAAACAGGCCCTTTGGCCCATCAAGTCCACACCGACCCCCCGAAGAGCATCCCAATCAGCCCCACCCCTTTACCCTATCCCTGTAACCTTGCATTTCCCATGGCTAATCCACCTAGCCTGCACATCTCTGGACAGTAGGGGCAATTTAGTATGGCCAATCCACCTAACTTGCACCTCTTTAGAGTGTGGGAAGAAACCAGAGCCCCTGGAGGATACACATGCAGACACAGGGAGAATGTGCAAACTCCACTCAGACAGTCGCCCGAAGATGGCATCAAATCCGGATCCCTGGCACTGTGAGGCAGCAATGTTAACCACTGAGCCACCGTGCCACCCCTTGCAGTGTACAGTCTGTTTAAATATGTGCAGATTCACTTTGTATCCAAACAACTCAGAGTGTAACTCCCAAATTGTCTTACAAATTGAAGTCCTAAAATCTGACAATTAGTGTGACAAAAGCATTGTGCAAAGGCTCTTATCATGCAGTGGTATTTTCCCTAACTCTCATTTGGAAGGCCAGAGTTCGTGCTGCATGGGTGTATAATACACTTCTGAACAAGTTAATCAAAATGATCGAGACAGCGTAGTGATAAGAAGAACATTTCAGCTCTGTTGATCAAATTTGGCAGTCAAAAACCAAGAGAAAGTTGAAGGTAGTGCTATGCTGCCACCTAGTTGGGATTCAGAGCGCCAGACACAAATTAACCAAGATTTGTCTGGCCACTTGCTAACTGTAACACAGGATATCTGTGCAAGTGAAAACACTGATTGAGACATAGGGAGCTGAGAGTCACTATTTGTGATTGTCAAAGGTAAAGGTTTAAAACATGACAATGAGCTGACAAGAAGAAACCCAACCTCTTCTGATGTTGGTGGCGATACCCCACTCCTGTTTTTGTTGTTGGACTACTGGGCCACTTTCATTCACTGGTAAAGGCAGTCGGGCTACAAATCATTTAGCCCTATGTATATTGATTGGATCCAGTCTGAGTCCATCTCTCATTTTGAACTGGTTCCAAACTGAGTTTGTCTCCAATTTTGACCCTGTTCCACTCTGGATGTGTCTCTGGTTTTGTTCTGGCTCCAATCCACATCTATGTCTACTTTTGGTTCAGTTCCAGTGGACGTGTATCTCTGACCTTGGTTGGGTCCAGTCCAGGATATCTCTGATCTTGTTCCATGCTGGTCATTTATCTGATTTTGAACAGTTCCAGTCTGGGTCTATCTCTGATCCAAGTCCATTCTGGACCTGTCTCTAGTCTGTTCTTTTCCCAGGTCTATCTCTGATCCAGACCCACTCTAGATCTATGTCTGAGCTGGTTCCAGTCCGGTCTACCCCTAATCTGGATCCACGCGAGGACTGTCTCTGATCTGGTTCCAGTCCAGGTCTATTTCTGAATAAGATCCACCCTGGGTCTATCTCGATCTGGTTCCAGTCTACATCATGTTCCTGATCTATCTATCGTGTTCATGACTATCTCTGCTCCAGTTTCAGTTTGGGTCTAATGCTGATCTGGTTCTATTCTGTATCTTCTTTCCATCTAGTTCCAGTTTGGGTTTATCTCTGCTCTGTATCCACTGCGGGCCTATCTTTGACTTGTTTCCTGTCCCAGTAGATCTGATCTAAATCTGGTCTGGCTCTATCTCCAATCTGGTTCCAGACCGGGTCTGTATCTCAGCTGGTTCTAGTCCCCGTCTGTTTTGATGTGGTTCTCGTCCATGTCTATCTCCAATCTGGTTCCAATCGGGGTCTATGTCCGAATGTTTTTCCCAGTCCTTGTCTATCTCTAATTCGGATCTGTCTCTGGTTTTGGTCCGGCTCCAGTCTGGGTCATGTGCTGAGTGCTGTGTGAGTGAGTGCGGACAGTGAGACGGTGCCAGAATCTTGCACTCATTCGCGGAGCGGAGACAGCGGCTCAGTCCGGGCGGTCCCGGGCTCTCTCAGCGGCTCAGTCCGGGCGGTCCCGGGCTCTCTCACCGGGGACAGGGGTTCAGCCCGGGCGGTCCCGGGCTCTCTCACCGGGGACAGGGGTTCAGCCCAGGCGGTCCCGAACTCGCTTTCTGGGGCAGGGCTGCCCTCCAGGGGATGGCACGGCGGCGCGGTGAGTCGAGCAGCCCGGGTACAGAGTGTAGCCTGGAGGCGGGCAGCCGGGAGATGAGTGAGCCGTGGAAAGGGGCTCTGGGCTGTGTTGGGGTGGCCCTGCTCTTTCTCATGACCATCGGGGTACTGTACTGGCAAGTGGCCGAACGGCCAGAGCCTGCCTGGCTGATGAAGGGCCAGCTCAGCGGGCTGCTGTGGCACAGCAAGAAGTCAGCGCTGGCCCTTCGCTCCGTGCTCGGGGAGCAGTCATTCGCCCTCATCCAGCCTCGGCACCTGCCACTTTCCGGACACACGCTCCTTACCAACCGCTGCTGGTTCAACCAGAGCCGCCTGTGCTCCAGCTGGGACGGCGTGAGTGAGCTGCAGATCCTGCTGGAACCCATCAACCAGAGCCTGGCCGAATGTTACCGAGTGGAGTGGACCCCTAGACACTGCCAAGTGGCCCTCAAGGTAAATCCACTGCTCCCAGTCAAACTGAAACTTGTTTAGCAGTTCAGTGTGCTTTCTTACTGGGCTGTCATCGACAAAAAAATGTCAGGCACACAGTCCCACATGTTTAAATGGCAGGGACAATTCATTCCGTTGTACCATCAAGTAATACCCGGAGTAGTGTGTGCCACAAGGCTGAGACCTCAACTGTTCACACTTGATAGCAGTGGTATCGATGATCCTGACCCTGCGGTTGCCAAGTCAACTTATTGTACAGAAATAAATTGTAGAGAAGATGTAGCGAAGCTACAAAAGGATGTCAATAAGGTGATTAGGCAAAGATCTGGTAAATAGTGTATAACGTAGGGAAATGTGAAATTGTCCGCTTTGGCAGCGAGAATGAAAAAAGAGCATGTTATCTAAATGGTGATTGCAGATGTTTCTGATATGTAGGGGTCGGGGTTTTGGGTGCTCTAGTGCATGAATCTTAAATCTAATACAACGTTGTCATTTATTGTGTGAGGAATTGAATATAAAAGTAGGAAGGTTACGCTTCTGTTATACAGGGCACTGGTAAGATTGCATCTGCAGCACTGTGACACTATTGGCCTCCTTACTTAAGAAAGGATGTAAATGCTTCGGAAGTTATTTGGAGAAGGTTTACCAAACACATACCTGGAATGAAGAACTTGTCTTATGAGGAAAGGTTAGACAGGCTCAGTTTGTTCCATTGGAGTTTAGAAAGTAAGAGGAGACTTGATTGAACATTCAGATCCTGATAAGTTTTGTCATCTTGTGGAGTGCCAATCAAGCAGTCTGCTTTGTCCTCAATGTCAAGCTTCTTGAATGTTGTTGGAGCTGCACTAATCTAAGCAAATGGGCAGTATTCTGTCACATTCCTGACTTGTGCTTTGTAGATGATGGACAGGATTTGAGGAGTCAGGAGGTGAGTTATTGACTGCAGTATTCCTAGCCCCTGATCTGCTATTGTAGCCACTGTATTTACATGGCAGGTCAAGTTCAGTTTCTGGTCAATGGTAACCCTGAGATGTTACAAATAATCATACAACTCTATGATGTTGATGGTGAGGAATTCAGCATTTGTAACGCCACTGAATGTCAAGGGGCAATGGTTAGATTATCTCTTATTGGAGATGGCCATCACCTGGCATTTGTGTGCCTGGATATTGTCTAGGTCTTGCTGCTTATGGACATTGACTGATTTACTGTCAAAATGTTTGGGTCAATGTTCAAGAGTGTTGGATTGTATGGAAGTGCACAAAATGCATGAACTCCAATGGGAGATTAGAGAGGATGCAGAGTGTTACAGGAGGCACCATGTGATGGCTTTAATCATATTATCTGGTGTACGCTCACTGTTACATATAATACTACTGCGACGTTACACAGTATCTTATGCATACAGGCTGATTTGCCTGTACAAATAATAACTCCCACATATTGGCTGTGTATATACCTTTGCTTTGTGTTATATATTATGGTTGCATCCTATGTGTTGCACTAAACAGTGAGAACATGTGGTGTTGGAATAGCTGGATACACGGCAGATGAAGTTCAATATTGAGTAGTATGAGGTGATGCAACAATAATTTGTATCGATAAAGTGTCTTTACTGTAAGAAAAAATCTATGGTGCTTCCAAGGAGCAATGATCCAGGAGAAATTTGGCACTAAAGTCACATAACGAGATATTAGTGAAGATAACCAAGCTTTTGGTCAATGATTTAGGTTTTAAGGAGTATCTTAAAGGAGGAAAATAGGGAGGTGGAGAGGATTTGGAGAGAGAATTCCAGAGTTTTTGGTCTAGGCTTTTGAAGGCACAACCACCATACGTACAGCATTAACACTGAGGGCAGGATAGAAATTGGTGAGCACAAACATCTTTGGTTTGTAAGATGGGAGGAGATTACAGAGATGGGGGGAGGAGAGAAGAAATTCCGCCTCATCTCTATCAAAATTTGGCACCTCTTTATTCTGACATTACGTCCTTTGGTCCTAGACTCTCCCATGAGAGAAACATCCTCTCAGCATTTACCCTGTCAAGCTCTTAAGAATTCTATTATGTTTCAATAAGATCATCTCCCATTCTTCTAAACTCCAGTGAGTGGAGTCCCAACCTGTTTAGGCTTTGCTCATAAGACAACCCCTCCATACCAGGAATTATCCTAGTGTAAAAACCAAAAGAACTGCGGATGCTGTAAATCAGGAACAAAAACAAAGTTGCTGGAAAAGCTCAGCAGGTCTGGCAGCATCTGTGAAGGAGAAAACAGAGTCGACGTTTCAGGTCCGGTGACCCTTCCTCAGAACTGATAGTGGCTGGGAAAACGTCAGTTTATATGCAGAAAATAGGGAGGTGGGTGGGGTTGGGAGTAAACGATACGATAGAGCCCAAAGAGAGAGAAAGACAGTTGGACAGGCAAAGGAGTTGCTAACGATCAGGTTGGGAGGGTGAGTAGTTGTTAATGGGGACTGTTAGTGACTAACAACAGTGGGTGTGTAGTGGCAGGCTATGTGGTAACAGGGCCTGGTGTGTGGGTTGGGGGGCTGGGACATGAGAGAGTTTAGGCCCTAAAATTATCGAACTCAATGTTGAGTCCGGAGGGCTGTAGGGTCCCCAAGCGGAAAATAAGGTGTTGTTCCTCCAGCTTGCGTTGGGCTTCACTGGAACACTGTAGCAAGCCGGAGACAGAGATGTTGGCCAGGGAACAGGGTGGTGCATTGAAGTGATGAAGGGTCTAGGCCCAAAACGTCAGCCTTTCTGCTCCTATGATGCTGCTTGGCCTGCTGTGTTCATCCAGCTCTGCACCTTGTTGTCTCGGATCTCCAGCATCTGCAGTTCCTACTATCTCTGGTAATTAAATTCAACTGGATATGAGTACGGTGCGGGAAGTAAGATTGGAGTAGAGGATGAATGGATACTGAGATGACTGAAGTGCTCTTAAACAATGTGGGGAGAAGAGAATGTTGTGTATTCATAAATGCATTCTTACATTCTGAGGAAAGGAGGACTGGAAGGTGCTGTAGTGTGAAACTTAAACTTAGGTACGACACAGGCTTGGGCTTAAATAAGGCCAAGTGTTGCATATTTAATGTTAACTCATGTTGTGTATCAGCTATGGTTTGGAACAAGAAATGAACTGACCTGTAGAGAGGGGTAGTAGCATATAGTGGGAAATGGTGATGATAAAAGACACAAGATAATAAAGATAATTTTAAATGTAGAGAGGATGTGAGATGAGTACCCACAATTAAAGTTTGACCAGTCCTTTTAGAATCATAGAATCCCTATAGTGTGGAAAGAGGCCATTCAGTCATTAAGTCTGCACCAACCTCCTGAACAGCATCCCATCCAGTCCCTGCATCCTCTCCCTATCCCTGTAAGCCTGCTTTTCCCATGGTAATCCACCTATCCTATGCATCCTTATACACAATGGGTCAATTAAGCACTGCCAATCCACCTAACTTGCACATTTTTGGACTGGAGCACCCGCCAGAAACCCACACAGACATGGGGAGAATGTGCAAACTCCACGCAGACAGTCACCCGAGGATGGAATTGAACCCCAGTTGTTGCTGTTGTGAAGCAGCAATGCTAACCACTGAGCCACCATGCCACCCCCTCTTGGGGAAAATGAACTATTTTTCTGCAATGGTCCAAAATAATTTGATGAGGAGTACAACTATGTACAAAGCAAATTCCAGAAAAATATGAAACTGAGGCCTCAGATCACAAACTTGGTCTCTGGACTTAAATATGCTGGATAGACAGTATTGGAGTATTTTAGCAACTCTGGATATCCTCAAATTCTTTTAAGAAAAGTTTGAATCTGTCTTAACATATATTTTTAACCCTTCCATAACTGTTTAAAAAACCTGAAAAGTTGTCTGAGCAATTTTATTCATTTCCTATTTGAAACTCAACAAGCAATTTAATCTGTACTTTACAGGATTTAAGAAATCAATAATTAACAGGTGATGGATAATTTGGCCAATTTGAATGGACAATGTTCCCATAAAGTATAAGCATGATAGATCCAAGTCATTAAATTCCTATGTTGATTATTAATGAATGAAATGGCATTTTGAAGGGAAAACTGGGTGAAAATGGGCTTAAGAGGTGGAATGGCATACATCAGTCCTTACCCACTGTACAATGTCAGGTCTGAGGTGACTTGAAAATTACATTCAACAGAAAAGTTTGAAATCTGTTGGATCCTTAGCACGTTCACTAATTTGACAACTGAAGCAGGCAGGCCCATTTATATCCAATGCACTGCTGAGTAACTCTGTAATGGATTTAGCAGATCAGTGCCATGAACTTAAAATCTTCCCACTCACTCTAAATAATTTTGCGAACCAAATACAATGGGAAAGGTACCCTGGATGCAAACACTTTGCAGTGCCCTGAATTGTTAGGTCTACCAACTTACTACACTTCAGCTAAATGCAAGACAGTGCGTTCCATACTGGAGGAGCAGAGACACCATTTATTTCTCAGTATCAGGATCTGGAAATTCAATACAATAATGGAATTCTGCAAATGCTAGACACCTTTATAAGGCAACCAGCTTATATTTTGTAGATCAAGGAAAGTATCATCGCTTTCATGTTTTATCTTAGCAAAAGATATTAATAAGAGAATGTCAAGCTAGAGTTCCTATGTAATACCTCAATGCAGTAAGAAATTAACATAATCAACAAGTCCAAAAGAGCATATCTGAAGTTTTGGAATTGTAGACATCACTTATAATGGAACATTTCTTCTGCAGTCACATGTTACAGTTCTATTATTCAATGACCACATCCAAATAATGCATTCAATGTGCTATGTTAAGTATCAGATTAAGAGGTCTGGGGAAACTTTTTGTTCATCAAAACAATTTTTATCATCTACAATGTTCAATGAGTTATTGAATATTATGAGGGTTTCCACCACACTTACAGGCAGTGAATTACACATTCCTATCACCCTCTGGGTGAAAGCTTCCTTCCTCTCTCACATTTCAGGCATTGACTGTTTAGTGTACCTGCCATGTCATGTCTATGGACTGTCTACTGTATGTGTTGCGTCATCTGTGCGGAGTGTCTAGTGTATACCATGTCATATGCACAATGTATGCTAAGTGTGTTAAATGCACCAGTTGTGTTGTGTCTGACAGCTGTTACTCATGCTGGCCAACATTCTCACTCTCAAGACAGTAATCCAACAGTAGGAGATTTCCTGGCTTGTTGCACCTACTCTGGAAAAAGTGTAGCAAATAAGTTGAACTTTGTTTCTGGTGGGAGGTGTAGAATGGAGTTGGAGCCAAGTGGGCTGGCTACAAGGCCAGACCCAGTTCTTTGAGATTTGATTCCAGTTGGTGAATATTAGGTCCTCCAGCTCTCACCTTCCCATTGCATCATCCTCCACACACTCCGCAAGTCTCATCCATGCCAGCACATGCCATCCATATACCTCAAATGGCCCCTCATTCACTGCAGGGCAACCCATGCTTTTCCACTTATCGCTAAGGCTTCTTATAGCCCACACACCTCCCATTTCTTTCATTCACAACATTAGTGTTTGCAATTCTAGGCTCCTGAGTAATCACACTGGATCATGTACAGAGCTGGAACAATGTAGCTCTGAGAAAAGATTGGCAAGGCTGAGGTGGTTATCCTTTGAACAGATGAGGCTAAGGAATTTTAATTGAAGTGTACAAAACAGTGAGAGTCTTGGATGGGAAGCACATGGGTCAGTGACTTGGGGTAGGTGGGCATTCTTTACTCATTCATGGGATGAAAGCGTCGCTGACCAGGCAGCATTTATTGCCCATCCCTGATTGCCCAGAGGGCAGTTAAGAGTCAACCACATTGCTTGTGTTCTGGAGTCACATGTAGGCCAGACCAGGTAAAGATGGTAATTTCCTGCCCTAAAGGACATTAGTGAACCAGATGGGTTTTTCCTGACAATCAGCAATGGATTCATGGTCATCATTAGATTCTTAATTCCAGATGTTTTAAATTGAATTCAAATTCCACCATCTGCCCTTGTGGGATTCGAACCTGGGTCCCCAGAACATTATCTGGGTCGCTGGAATAACAGTCTAGTGATAATACCACTAGGCCTCACCTCCCCATGATTTTAGAGTGATTACTAGAAGAACTAGAGTGAAGTTGAAGAAATATGATTTCTTTCAAAGAGTGGTTGGCATCTGAAACTGACTGTCTGAAAGGGTAGTCGAGGCAGAAACCCTCAGCTCAATTAAATAATGTCTTGATATGCACCTGAAGTCCCATATCATCCGATGATATGGTACCAGGTGCTGGTATACGGGATTAAGCTAGGTAGTTTGTTTCTCGAGAAGTGCAGACTCACTGGGCAGATTGCCGCCTTCTGTCTGTAAATGTTTGTGTTTTCAAAATAGCTGAAGAGGAGGAAGATCAGGGATATTGGGAGAGGGTTCGGCAGTGGCAGTGTATGAATTATTCCTTGGGAGTGTCAGTCCAGTGGGTCGATTGGATGTCCTCTTGTGCTGTAATGATTTCAGATGATACAACAGCAGTTAAGTATTAATGTTTTCCTGATACCCTTGAGGATTATGTCGACAGCTTTTGAAGTTAATATTACTGATTATTTTTCAACTGAATGATATAGGCTTCTATTGTAAATTAAAGGGATGATGATTTAAATACCACTGCAGTTTGACTGTTCCTCAACCATCGTTATTGAGCATTTAATGTCCGCTGTAGCAAAAAAAGTCATGAGTTGCAGACTGCATGATAAGGTGAGAATGAGGCCTGAATGATTTTGTGACCTTTAGTGTGAATGAATTATCTGCACTGTGTTGTGGAATTGCCTGACTAGTCGTCTTGCCTTCAACAATTGTTGTCCTTGGTCATTTATTTCCTTGCTGTTCAGATCTTAGTGTGTAAATCAGCTGCCTTGTTGCTCAAGTAGCATAAGTGGCAGTGTTGATATGTTCTGGGCTATTTCAGATGTTATCATTTATAAAACTGGATTTTAAAATTACATCTTTGAATGTTCAAATCACCTGTTATGTATCAAATAATTACTTTGTAAATCTGAAATGCCCTGTCTACATCTGTGTAAGTATTCATAGGCCAGAGCTGGCACCTAATGTGAGTTAACCAGCAGTAGAATTAGATTAATGAGCCATTCAAAGACCAAATGTAATCCCTATAAAAGATTAGCAGATTGTATCTGGCTTTGAGTGTTCCAGCAAACAGAGAGAATATTGGTATGAGGCTCAGACAGAAAGGATCAGGGCTCAGTGACTGAGCTTTACACCATGTACAATTCATCAACCCCACCTCCAGTTTGATGATAACCGCCATCGCCATCAGGCAAGTCAGGAGTGCGGGGAAAAGATGTTATGGCTGTCACTCACTGAACCCTGTGAGTGCGTAGCAAGGATCATCTCCCTGGTGACTAATACCTTCTGAGTATATCTAACAGGAAAACTAAATGAGTAGTCAGTGAATCAGATCCTTTAGTACTAGTGTGTACAAACTTTCTTTGGCTTGCCCTGCAATGGAGTATGATTATGTGAAGGGATGTTGTTGTAGGGGAGGTCAGGAAAGCTGAGCAGCAGGAAGTCACGCGGAATGGTTTTTGATCTGGCTAATCCACAGGCCAGGAATCCACTAAACTGAGGTGGTAATTGACAGTAAAAAAAAGACTTGCATTTATTCAATGCCTTACATAACCATGGCATGGCATAAAGTGCTTTGTTGGCAATAAAGTACTTTCGAAGTTTAGTCACTGTTGTAATATAAGAAGCTATAGGGGGAGGCTATAGCTGAGTGGTATTATTGCTAGACTGTTAAGCCAGAAACCCAGATAATGTTCTGGCAACCCAGGTTCAAAACCTGCCACAGCAGATGGTGGAATTTGAATTCAATAGGTATCTGGAATTAAGAGTCTAATAATGACTGTGAATCCATTTTCAATTTTTGGAAAAACCCAGCTGGTTCGTTTATGTCCTGTAGAGAAGGAAACTGCCATCCCTTCCTGGTCTGGCCTACATGTGACTCCAGACCCACAGCAAAGAGTGGTTGAATCTTAACTGCCCTCTGGGCAAGTAGGGATGGGCAATGAATGCTGCCTGGTCAGAGACTCCCTCATTTTGTGAATGAATAAAAAAAAGCTAGACAGACAGTTGAGCTCCCATGAACACTATGATCATGGGCAGATATCCTTGTTTTTTTGTGTCATTCATGAACATATAAATTCCCTGCTTTTTTTTTTCAAAATAATGGCATGGAATCATTTGCATTCACCTGAGAGGGCAAAAGCCTTATGGTAACATTCAATGTAGCACTGGACTGGCAACCAGGATTATTGTGCTCGGGGGTCTAACTCAGGACTTGGCCCATCAGACTTGTAACTCAGAGGCAAGAGAGCTCCCGGTGGTTTGTAACAAGGTGGGACTTTTGCGTGATTGCTTGACCTCCACAATGACAGGATGGAGTTTGATAGGATATGGAACAAAGCCAGGTGCTTCAATGACACAAGCCTTCCCCCTAGCTAACCGTCTCTCACCTTGGATTGCAGACATTTACAGGAAAAGGTGGCACATGGATTTATTTTTCTTTTCTCATTCATACAAGAACACAGGAATTCGAAGCAGGATTAAGCTAATTCACCCCTTGAACCCGCTCCACGTTCAACGACATCATGCCTGCTCTGGATGTGTCTTAACTGTACCTTTCTGTCACCGTCCCCGAAATAATCCTTGAATCCCTTGTCAATTAAAGATTATTTAACTTTATCCAGAATTCAACGATCCAGCCTCCTCTATGGGGAAGAGAATTTCCCAGACTAGCAGCTTTTGACATAAAAATAATGCCCACCTCATTCGTAAATGAGTGAACCTCTTATTTTTAATATGTTCTAGGTTTCCCCAGAGAGGTAACATCCTCTCAAAATCCATCCTGTCAAGTTCCTTTGTTTCACTAAGATCATCTTGCATTCTTCTAAACACCAGTGGATTCAGGCCCAACATGTCCATCTTTCCTCATAAGGTAACCCTGTCACCCCAGGAAGAGGTTGAATCACTCTTCTTCCCTGACTTGCAATTATATCCTTTCTTAAGTAAGGATACCAAAACATGACAATGTATTTCAGATGTGGTCTCACCAAGGTCTGTGCAGCTACTGCAATACTTCCTGACGTTTATACTTGGTCTCTTTTTCACTAAAGTCCAACATTTCTTTTGCCTTCCTAATCACTTGCTGTATCTGCAATCTATCTTCTCGTATTTCATGTACCAGGACACCCAGATCCTTCAGTAATGTAGAGTTTGATAATAACTCTCCATTCAGATGGTGTGCAGCTTTAAGATTTTTCCTACCATCATGGACAAGTTCACTTGGTTAGAGACAAAAAAAAACTGCAGGTGCTGGAATCCAAGGTAGACAAACAGGAGGCTGGAAGAACACAGCAGGCCAGGCAGCATCTGGAGGAAAGGAGCAGTCAATGTTTCAGCTATTACCCTTCTTCAGGACTGGAGGTGGGGATAGGTGGAGCTGCAGATAAAGAGGTTGGAGGGGTGGATTCAGAGTGGTGGTAATAGGTGGATACTGGTGGTAGTAACGATCTCGTTGGTTGATGGAGGGATGAGTCCAGTTGCTGGCTAGAAGGGAGGGTCAGAAGATGGAATGAAAGGGAGGAGGCAGGGATGGAAGGGAAGCCGGGGGATGGATGGGAAGGTTATTTGAAATTGGAGAACTCAGTGTTGAGTCCTACAGGCTGTAGGTTGCCCAGGCGAAAGATAAGGTGTTGTTCTTCAAATTTGCATTCCGAGTCGCTGCGACACTGGAGGAGGCTGAGGACGAACATGTCGGAGGGGGAGTTAAAATGGGCGGTGACCGGAAGGTTAGGTTGGCCATTACAGCCAGGCAGAGATGCTTGGCGAAATGGTCACCTAGTCTATGTTTGGTCACACCGACGTAGAGAAGACCATAGCGGGATCACTGGACGCAATAGACTAGGTTGGAGGAAATGCAGATGAAGCTCTGTCTCACCTGGAAGGGCTGTTTAGGGCCCTGAATGGAGGTGGTGTGTGGGCAGGTATTTCATCTTTTGTGGTTAGGGGGGAAGGTAGCGGGTGGGTTGGAGTGGTTGGTGGGGAGTGTGGTGCGAACTAAGGAGTGTCGAAGGGAACGATCCTTGCGGAAGGCAGCGAGGGGTGGGGAGTGGAAGATGTTTTGGGTGGTGGGGTCTAATTGGAATTTGCGAAAGTGTTTGAGGAAACTCTTCTGAAGAGGGGCCCGATCTGAAACATCAATTTTCCTGCTCCTCTGATGCTGCCTGGCCTGCTGTGTTCCTGCAGCTCCACACTCTGTTATCTCCTCCAATCTAGCCTATTGCATCTGGTGCTCCCGATGCGGTCTTCTCTACATTGGTAAGACCAAATGTAGACTAGGTGACCATTCCGCCAAGCATCTCCGCCTGGTCCGTAATGGCCAACCGAACCTCCCAGTCACTGCCCAATAACTCCCCAACCCCCCTCCCCACCAACTCCCCCTCTGATATGTCCGTCCTCAGCCTCCTCCAGTGTCGTAGCCACTCGGAATGCAAATTTGATGAAAAACACCCTATTTTCCGCCTCGGCACCCTACAGCCTGTAGGACTCAACATTGAGTTCTCCAATTTTAAAAAACCTATCCACCCATTCCCCAGCTTCCCTTCCAGCCCCACCTCCTCCCTTCCATTCCACCTTCTTACCCTCCCTTCCAGCAACCAACCAGCTTCATCTCTCCCATCGACCAACCAGATCAAACCTACCACCAGTGTCCACCTATTACCACCATTCTACCTCCACCCCTCCAACCCCTTTATCTGCAGTTCCACCTACCCCCACCTCCAGTCCTGAAGAAGGGTAATACCTGACTGCTCCTTTCCTCCAGATGCTGCCTGGCCTGCTATGTTCTTCCAACCTCCTATTTGTCTACCATGGACAAGTTCACATTTTCCCACATTGTATTCCATCTTGCCCGGTTACTTAACCTACCTTTGCTGACTCCTTGTGTCCTCTTTGCAACTTAGTTTCCAACCTATCTTTGTGACATCAGAAAATATGTCACTGTACATTCAGTTCCTTCACCCAAGTCATGAAATAGATTGTAAATAGTTGAGGATCCAGTACTGACCACTGTGGCACTCCACTAGTTCACCTTGCCAACCAGAAAATGACCCATTTACCCCCACTCACTGCTCATCAGCTTACTGATCCTTTACATATGTTGAGATAACAAGGTGTAGAGCTGGATGAACACAGCAGGCCGAGCAGGAAAGTGGACGTTTCGGATCTGGACCCTTCTTCAGACCCGGAACGTCAGCTTTCCTGCTCCTCTGATGCTGCTTGGCCTGCTGTGTTCATCCAGCTCTACACCATGTTATCTCAGATTCTCCAGCATCGGCAGTTCCCACTATCTCTTTCTCTCTTTACATATGCTGTTTTGTTAGCCCTACACTATAAGCTTTTACGTTGTGTGGTAACCTTTGATGTGATATTTTTATCAGTTTCCTTCTAGAAATCCAAGAACAACCACACCTACGCCTTCCCCTTTATTCATCCTGCGTGTTACTTCTTAAAAGAACTTTAATAAACTAATTTTGAAAGTCTTTCCAATTTTTTGACCTAACACTGATCTTTTGGGTACTGTGCACTTGTTTTTTTTTCAAATCCTTACTATCCTGATTCATTAGTTAGCTATGGATGGTACGTAGATATATTTAATTGAGAACTCAATGAGAGTTATGAGAGTAATATCTCCTTAAATGTCTGTTATTGTTCCTGTCTATTCTTTAAACCTATTTTCCCAGTTCACATTAGCCAACCCTGCCCTTATAGCCTTGCAGTTCCCTTTATTTTAGATTAAGACACTAGTCTTAGACCTGCATGTGGCACTTTCTAACTAAATATGAAATTCTAGCATGTTGTGGTCACTGCTGCCTAGAGGTTTCTTTACTAGAGATCATTTATCCATCTGTCCCATTGCGCATTACCTGGTTTAAAATAGCCTACTCCCTGTTAGGCGTAGAACATGCTGCTGTAGATATTACAATCTGTCTGCTCATCTTCCAATATACTTTTGCCAAATTGATATGCAAATCATTAAGAAGATTTAAATCACCTGTGATTATTGGCATAATTAGTTACAGGACACTTTCTTTTTTTCTGTACCGTGTAATTATTCTCAGGCAGCCAATAAACTACTCCCACAAATGCCGACTTACGTTTGCTGTTTGTTATTGTAGCCAAACTGATTGTTCGTTTTGATCTTCTGAACTAAGGTCAGCTTTCACTATTATATGAAAATCATTTTTAATTAGAGCTACTTCACCATCATTTCCTAGCTTCCTTGAAATGTAAGATATCCTTGAATATTTAGGTCACAGCCTTGGTCACCTTGTGACAGCATTCACAACACATTATTGAGGGAAGGAAGAGGGAAAGAATGGGGCTGCAGGTGACAAAGTGAGAGAAGAAGGCAATAGTAAGGTGGCTGGGGGAAAAAAGAGTCTGCAAGTGGAAGTGAGGGGGTGGTAATGTGTGGGGAGAATGAGGCTACAAAGGGGGTTGTGGGAAGAAGGAAGCTTCTAGGTGGGAGGGAGGCAGAGGCTGTAAGGGATCTGAGTAGTGAGAAGTTGTAAATAAGAGTGAACAGTTTCAAATCTGTTAAAAGAATATTTGACTAACTGGGAGCTAGGACAAATGGAAACTACTGAGATAGTTAATTACTTGAAAATAGTAGAGAAACCTCTACCTTTCGGCTGAATAAGCTCAGGAGCTACTATATGGGAAAAATATTGTGAATGGGATTGTAATGTTTGTATTGTAAATTGTTAAATTCCATTCTGCGATCGAAATCTGAGTTGCAATAAAGTGGATGGTAATTGCCTGATAAAAGTATGAGATGCATTGCTCAGTCTGTGGAAGGTAGGGTGACGGTTTTTTGTGTGTAAAAGTGTGTGTCAGTACCTTTGAACAAACATTGACTGCTGACTTATCTGTAACATTTTGTGTCAATTTATATATGGTGGTCTCAGAACTTGATGCTTTTGTATGGTGTGGTTTTCAGTTTAGAAAACAGCGATAACTAGTTAGGAGATTGATGAAATTTTGTGGTTCTGCTACTGCGTGAATGTAAAGATGATACTTTTTTATTTTTCTATGTTTTGATTTGTTTCTATGTTTTTCTATGATTGTACACTGAAATGGGAAAAGGACAGTTTTAAAAGGAAAGGATTGTAGAAAGGATTGCTGCACTTTTTGAAAGAAGTTACTTGACACAAAGTGTTGTTTACGCTGTTCTTTGTTGAAGTAGTGGGGTATATTACTACAGGTGAGCTGAAGACAGTGGAGTGTATGGATAGATATTTAGTCATCAACAAGTAGCTGATTGGTCTGTGGAGAGGTGACCAGTTGTTAAATTATTGAATTGCCTATTGACAATTATGTGATTGGCTCCTGGCTAGCTGAACATCTTGTGAATGTTTGGTAAGAAGCCCCTGGACCTTCAAAAAGGAAGGTGCTGCCCTTTTCTCTGCATTTAAAAAATAAAGGCACTATAAGCCTGAAGAAAGCCAGTTTATTTTTCATCAGCGGTTGTAGTTAGTGGTGGTTTTTAACCAATAGGTCAAAGATTTTAAGAGTGGCCTTGTTACTCCGTGCTTCCTGCAAGCAAGTGATAGTATCTGGAGAAGGAGAATCAAGGAGCAGTGGGTCCTGACCAGCAAAAATGATCATCCCACCTTAGTGATTGGGATCTATGGAACTGCTTTCCTGGTCTTTCCCTCCACCCATAACAATATTTTTTTGTGCCGTGTGTGTGTATTTTTAACTCTTTGAGACTTTGGGAATGGTGGGGCTTAATTTTCAATGCACTATTCTAGTTTCCAAATATCCCAGTATTATACAGTATTACAAACATCGATTCTGCAAATTGTTAAGTTGAAATCTGGGATTGCGATCTGAGATGCGATTTAATAAAGAAAGGGACGTTATTTGCCTGATTAAATTGTTCTGAATTTTTACATGGGAAATGGAAGTGCATTAGCTGTGATCTTCCCAGTCTGCAAAAGGTGTGTTTAGCATTGTGGGATTTTATGTGTGGAAATGTGTCTGTTATTCTGGGGAAAAAAAACTTTTGCATATTGTGCCAATTTGAATGCTGTAGTGTCTAGGAAATTCATGCCTTGTGAGTTTAATGGAGGGGTAATGTTTATTGAAGATATTGAAGGATAGGGTTCGGGGTCAGGTCCAGGTGGAATGCTGTTTGGATGGTTGGTGTGGACTCGATGAGCTGAATTGCCTGCTTCCCCACCGTAGGGATTCTATGATTCCATATTGGTGAACTCTTCTGATTCAGCTTCTGAGAGATCTTAATATCCTATGCGTCAACACAAATACATTTATTACTCTTACTATTTGACTGCAACCCTAATAAATATATTTATTTCATACATCATTATTAATATTCCATTGAAGTTCACCAATTGTCCTGGTTCCTGAGATGGATTGATAACCTGGGTTATAAATTATAGAAAGGTGACTACCCCAGTGGAGTGTAATACTAAAGATGGTAGGAACTGCTTAAGCTTTGGCATTTATGCTTGCCTGGCAGGCCTGTGTTGTTTAACGTGTTTGTCACCTTGTGCAGTAGCTTTGCCAGATTGGCACCTTCACTTTTAGGTCAGGTTGGTGCTACTCTTCACCAGCGCTCCCTTTAATTTTTCTTTCATTTGCACAGATGTCTGAGATCCATGTGCAGTAACAATGCCCAGAACCAGACATCAATGCTGCAACCTGTATTTGCACACTGGTCACTGTGCATGGAACATTAGAACACTGCATGTGCGAAGCCCGCACAAAGCATTGTCCTGCCATGCCCTCCTGCATCATTCATTGAACCAGATCCGATGTTCAGTTAGTAATCCACTGGAGTTACCTGCAGCTGATGCAGTTGCTGAATGTTGACATAATGTAACACCCTCACTCTTCTCTCCTGTACCCTCACGTGCTGTTTTTTACTTTACTGGAAGAATTGATGTGAAAGTTTCATGGGGAATCAATGAGAAGGCAGGGTGAGACCAGACGATGTAGCTATTCAGTTCACTCTGATGTAGTTTCCAAACAGTAATATCATTGACCAAAGAATTCTTCAACTTGCCAACAAGCAAATCTGCAAAATATGCAGAGAACCTTGATCAATATTACAGCAATCTATTTGTCTATTTAATATCAAACCATTACTTTTCATTAATCACACCAGATTCCAGTACATCTTATGGTTATCTTATAACCTGCACAACCTTATACAGCCTTGCAGTATTCCTCATAGTTCAGTGGGTTTGACTTTTGGTAGTTCTGATAACGCATGTTCCTCAATCATCTTTCTGCACTTCTTTCAAATGTCCTCTTAAGAATCAAGTGGACTAAGACATATTCTGAAAGATGATTAATTGGTTTCTTGATTATGACACCAATACTTTCCAAGAAAAACTGATGTAACCTTAACTTCCCATGGGGATGAACAATTACATAGTTGAGGATAAGCACAAAAGTAATTGCAGCAGAGATAGTAGGAACTGCAGATGCTGGAGAATCTGAGATAACAAGGTGTAGAGCTGGACAAACACAGCAGGCCAAGCAGCATCAGAGGAGCAGGAAAGCTGACGTTTCGGGCCTAGACCCTTCTTCAGAAATGGGTGTTACCCTCCTCCCTCCGGAAAGACCTCAGTGGATCTCTCCCCCATTTCTGAAGAAGGGTCTAGGCCCGAAACATCAGCTTTCCTGCTCCTCTGATGCTGCTTGGCCTACTGTGTTCGTCCAGCTCTACACCTTGTTATCTCATTAATTGCAGCAGGCTTGGTTTCAGCCATTTTTGTTCTGTTCAGCAGTTTAGAATGCTGGATTTGTGCAGGGAAAATAAAGATATGTCGGGAGAAAGCAAAACCGTTCTCTAAATGGAAAAGTTGGCAATCTAGGGGATATCTTCTTTTAAAAAAAATAAATCTATACAGGGATCATAACGTTGTATGTGTACAACTGTTAGGCTTCTAATTTTTACTACAGTCAAGTAACTTGCAAGCTCTAAATTCAGTTGGTAGACGTCTTGAGAGGAGAGAGTGCACATAGATAACATAAGATAATTAAATGAATGTGGAAAGGAATACCTGACAATGGAGATTATAACTGGACTGTGGAAGACAATTCACTGTGTGGTTTGAGTCTGTGATAATGTGGGCAGTTAGTGACATTATTAACATACAAATAAAGTGTGCATGGCCCATGGAATGAGATTAATGCACCAAAGTCTCTTTATGCATTGCATTTTTTCTTCTATACTTACAAGTTTCCAGTAAATATTGAGTTTCTTGGGGAACACTGCATGTTGGCTGGTCTCTTAAAGCCTGTTAATTGTCGAAGTTTTGAATGTTTCTGCTTGTGATGGATTGCAAAGCTAGGGTCAGAAATATAAAGTAGTCACTAACAGACCCAGTGACAGATTCAGTAGGAATGTTGAACCTAATACCACAAGGACTTTTAGAGGACCCACACTGATTCATTTAACAAAAGCAATCCATCCACAAGGGAGACAAGATTAAAAGGTTATACTAATAATATAAGATGAAAACAAAATATGTGATAATGAATCCATGGATGACATTCCCCAAATGTTTTCGGTTCCAGATGAGGAGGGATACTGGATCCCCTTCTTTATTCACTCATCCTTGGTTGATCCTAACAAGATTGATTTGCGAAGGATACTTTCTCCTGATGTGAATTAATTTGTTTTAAAAAGAGAGCCAATTTAATCAGACTTTCTTGAGTTAACAATAGAGGAAGTTTATTGGTTGCTAAATGCAAGAAGAAATGATAACAACACCCAGACTAGGGATGAAAAGTGAGTCTGAAGAAAAAACTTAAAAGATCAATCTATCTCTGAGTCACTCATGAAAAATGGATAACAGAATGTTGCAGCTGCTACGTTGGTAGTTGAATACTCTTGGTTTTGCAAGTTAATTGAAATTCTTTTGTCCTGATTCCTTTTGACAGTGGCTGTCTGGTAGCACTAAGAGTGAGAGAGTATTTTTGCTTTTCTTTACGTATAGCGCAAGTGTTTAATGATTGTCCTTAAACTGTGACCTTCACAGCACACTCGTACATCAGGCCACTAACTCAGAGACCAAGGGTCGCAGTTGGTTTCTAACCTTAAACCTAACTCTTTATTTATATTTTCTTGAAAGGGTAAAACATGAACATATCTGTACAGAACACTGCCAAACAGTCATTGTCATCATAGAATTCCTACAGTGTGGAAACAGGCCATTCAGTCCAACAAGTCCACACTACCCCTCCGAAGAGCATCCCACCCAGACCAAATCCCATACCCCTGCATTTCCAATGGCTAATCCATGTAATGTATACACCTCTGGACACTATGGGCAATTTCGCATGACCAATCCATCTATCCTGCACATCTTTGGACTGTGGGAGGAAACCGGAGCACCCGGAGAAACCCACACAGACATGGGGAGAATGTGCAAACTCCTCACAGTTAGTACCCAAGGGTGGAATTGAACCCAGGTCCCTAGCGCTGTGAGGCAGCAGTGCTAACCACTGAGGCACTGTGCCATCTTTTGACTGCAGCTGTCCACTTTTTAAAATAAAAGCACATTGAATTGAAAGTTCAAAATGTTCAAAGTTTGAGGTGTTGATCCATTGTTATGACAAATAGGACGTGATGAGTGTGATGCATAAACAGCATAGTTAACAGAATGGCCTGTTTCTGTTCTCTAGTTTCAAAGGAGTAGGTTATTAGGTTCTCTGTAACTTGTTCACAGGACTGTTTCTCCATGGACAATGTGTCATGGTATGGAGGAGGAAGCATGCATTCTCAGTACTGGCCCATTAACAATGCTGACATTGACTCCCAACCTTTCGTCATCAGCAACCTACAGGACACGCCCACAGGCTACGGATCAGTGTTGGAGAGGTATTTCCTTGGATCAACAGGTGAGAACATTGACGTTCTGTGTATTTGATGTAAATTGAATTCTTCTGGGAATCTGGACTTCAGCTTAAATCATAAGATGAAATTTTGGGCTGTTTGAGGTGCAGGGGATCACTGTGATACCATTCTGTGCATTGATTTGAACTCGTCTCAGGATACGGGGTTGGGGGAGTCAAGATGTGTAGTGCAGTCACTGCTCTGAATGAACTCTTATTCACTGTGGGTGAAAGCAGATTGGCTAAGTTTTTGTATCAATGAGGCTGTAGGCACTTTCCATGTGTGGGTGAAGATTGGTTTAAACCTTACTGCTGGAGGACTTTGGTGTCCTTTATCAGAAGTCTTTGAGAGTTGGGCCTCCATCACAGCAGACAAATCATTGTTGTCCACCAACAATTTTGTGGCATGTATATGTCCAATGTTGTGTGTTGACAAAAAGTTCCATGCAGTTAGCTGAGACTGAGTTGATTCACATCCAGAACATCTGCCCAATTCCTCTGATTTACAAAAACAGCTTTTTAATACAGAAATCTTGTTCAGACACTGATTGATTGTCTTCCTCCTCCTGAGGTGACTATCATAAGGTGAGTTCAGGATTCCAGTCAGTAATTAGTGCAGTATTCAAGCAATTCAAAGATGGAGGATGACATTTCACCAGGGTCTCAGCATCAATATAATCCCAGAGATAGTAGGAACTGCAGATGCTGGAGAATCCGAGACAACAAGGTGCAGGGCTGGATGAACACAGCAGGCCAAGCAGCATCATAGGAGCAGAGAGGCTGACGTTTCGGGCCTAGACCCTTCATCAGAAAAGGGGGAGGGGAAGGGGGTTTTGAAATAAATAGGGAGAGAGTGGGAGGCGGATAGAAGAGGGATAGAGGAGAGGATAGGTGGAGAGGAAACAAACAGGTCGAAGAGGCGGGGATGGAGCCAGTAAAGGTGAGTGTAGGTAGGGAGTTAGGAAGGGGATAGGTCAGTCCAGGGAGGACGGACAGGTCAAGGGGGCGGGATGAGGTTGGTCGGTAGGAGATGGAGGTGCAGCTTGAGGTGGGAGGAGGGGATAGGTGGGAGGAAGAACAGGTTAGGGAGGCAGGGACGAGCTGGACTGGTTTTGGGATGCGGTAGGGGGAGGGGAGATTTTGAAACTTGTGAAATCCACATTGATACCATTGGGCTGCAGGGTTCCCAAGCGGAATATGAGTTGCTGTTCCTGCAACCTTCGGGTGGCATCATTGTGGCACTGCAGGAGGCCCAGGATGGACATGTCGTCTGAGGAATGGGAGGGGGAGTTGAAATGGTTCGCGACTGGGAGGTGCAGTTGTTTGTTGCGAACCGAGCGTAAGTGTTCTGCAAAGCGGTCCCCGAGTCTCCGCTTGGTTTCCCCGATGTAGAGGAAGCCACACCGGGTACAGCGGATGCAGTATACCACATTGGCAGATGCGCAGGTGAACATCTGCTTCCTCCTACCGCCCCCTTAATCAAGACCCCACCCCTGAGCACCAAACCATCATCTCCCAAACCATCCACAACCTCATCACCTCAGGTGACCTCCCACCCACGGCCTCCAACCTCATCGTTCCCCAACCTCGCACTGCCCGCTTCTATCTCCTTCCCAAAATCCACAAACCTGAATGCCCTGGTCGACCCATTGTCTCCGCCTGCTCCTGCCCCACCGAACTGATCTCCAACTATCTCAACTCCATTTTCTCCCCCTTGGTCCAGGAACTCCCTACCTATGTCCGTGACACCACCCACGCCCTCCACCTCCTCCAGAACTTCCAATTCCCCGGTCCCCAACACCTCATCTTTACCATGGACGTCCAGTCCCTCTACACCTGCATTCCCCATGCAGATGGCCTTAAGGCCCTCCGCTTCTTCCTGTCCCGCAGGCCCGACCAGTCCCCCTCCACTGACACCCTCATCCGCTTAGCCGAACTCGTCCTCACACTCAACAACTTCTCTTTCAATTCCTCCCACTTCCTACAGACAAAGGGGGTAGCCATGGGTACCCGCATGGGCCCAAGCTACGCCTGCCTCTTTGTAGGTTACGTGGAACAATCCCTCTTCCGTACCTACACCGGCCCTAAACCCCACCTCTTCCTCCGTTACATTGATGACTGTATCGGCGCCGCCTCGTGCTCCCACGAGGAGCTCGAACAGTTCATACACTTCACTAACACCTTCCACCCCAACCTTAAGTTTACCTGGACCATCTCTAACACCTCTCCCCCCTTCCTGGACCTCTCTGTCTCCATATCGGGCAACCACCTAGAAACCGATATTCATTTCAAGCCCACCGACTCCCACAGCTACCTAGAATACTCCTCCTCCCACCCACCTTCCTGCAAAAATGCTATCCCCTATTCCCAATTCCTTCGCCTCCGCCGCATCTGCTCCCAGGATGAGGCATTCCACTCCCGTACATCTCAGTTGTCCTCGTTTTTCAAGGACCGTAACTTCCCCCCCTCGGTGGTCGAGAACGCCCTCAACCGTGTCTCCCACATCTCCCTCAACTCATCCTTCACACCCCGTCCACGCAATAAGAACCAAAAAAGAATCCCCCTCGTCCTCATGTACCACCCCACCAACCTCCGGATCCAACGCATCATCCTCCGACACTTCCGCCATCTGCAATCCGACCCCACCACCAAAGACATCTTTCCCTCCCCACCTTTATCTGCTTTCCGGAGGGACAACTCTCTCCGTGACTCCCTTGTCCGCTCCACACTCCCCTCCAGCTCCACCACACCCGGCACTTTTCCCTGCAACCGCAGGAAGTGCTACACCTGCCCCCATACCTCCTCCCTCACCCCCATCCCCGGCCCCAAGAAGACTTTCCACATCAAGCAGATGTTCACCTGCACATCTGCCAATGTGGTATACTGCATCCGCTGTACCCGGTGTGGCTTCCTCTACATCGGGGAAACCAAGCGGAGACTCGGGGACCGCTTTGCAGAACACTTACGCTCGGTTCGCAACAAACAACTGCACCTCCCAGTCGCGAACCATTTCAACTCCCCCTCCCATTCCTCAGACGACATGTCCATCCTGGGCCTCCTGCAGTGCCACAATGATGCCACCCGAAGGTTGCAGGAACAGCAACTCATATTCCGCTTGGGAACCCTGCAGCCCAATGGTATCAATGTGGATTTCACAAGTTTCAAAATCTCCCCTCCCCCTACCGCATCCCAAAACCAGTCCAGCTCGTCCCTGCCTCCCTAACCTGTTCTTCCTCCCACCTATCCCCTCCTCCCACCTCAAGCTGCACCTCCATCTCCTACCGACCAACCTCATCCCGCCCCCTTGACCTGTCCGTCCTCCCTGGACTGACCTATCCCCTTCCTAACTCCCTACCTACACTCACCTTTACTGGCTCCATCCCCGCCTCTTCGACCTGTTTGTTTCCTCTCCACCTATCCTCTCCTCTATCCCTCTTCTATCCGCCTCCCACTCTCTCCCTATTTATTTCAAAACCCCCTTCCCCTCCCCCTTTTCTGATGAAGGGTCTAGGCCCGAAACGTCAGCCTCTCTGCTCCTATGATGCTGCTTGGCCTGCTGTGTTCATCCAGCCCTGCACCTTGTTGTCTCAATATAATCCCAGTTGTTTATTGTTATTATGGCAACAATTTTCCAAGTAGTCCTACTCAAAACTCTACACATGGGCTGTGGGAGGTGATTAAACAATTGGAGAAAATGAGAACTCTCTATACTTCCCATGTAAGAACAGTTGAAGTGAAGCTTGTAGCATTAAGCCCACTCCTCCTAGGGATCACAAACAACCCATACCATTGCTCACTGGAGCTGACCTGTTTAACCACCTTCCATAGAAATGCAGTTGAATTCATCTCTATAAGCAGTTCAAATGAACAGATGCAGCACATTTAGCTGGATCACCTTTGGAGATGAGGGGGACAATTTACAGGATTTCTCCTGAAATTAAAAATGCAGTGTGGAGTCAATTATTCAGCAGTATGTTTACGGATAGTGATGGTGTTGACCCTCATCTGAGTGTAAATAAGAATCCCATCAAACAATTCTGTGTTTGCTCAGTGTAGGAACACAGGAAAAAGAGGAGATACCAAGGGCCTTTTCCGTCATTCAGGGAAATCTCTGGCTGACTTGTAGGTTAACTGCACCCGCCTTTTCCAAGTCTTTACCGCTTGATACCTTTGACAAGCAAAAAATCTGTTTATCAGATTTACAAAGCTTAATTGAGCTATCATTTATTGGGAGAGAATGCCACATTTCCATTGCCTTTTACATGAAAAGTGTTTTGTAATCTTTCTCCTGAACGGCCTGGCTCTGATTTTAAATGGCCTTGTCCTCGGGTATGATTTCACCTTCGCAGAGGTGGTGAGAATAATGATGAGTGTAATGGCTACATTGAGTGAGAATCTGTATCAACAAAAACTCTGAGTTCACTTCTGCCACCTTAGATAGCGAGATCCAATTCTCACCATCTGATGACAAGAAATCTAGCTGCATGAATTTGTACCTCATTAATTAAATAACTGACTCTGAACTTCCCCCTTCCTGAGTAATTTCTCCCTGTCAAAAATCTCAATGTCTCAAAACTGAATGGATACCTGTTGAGTTCATATCTTAGCATCAAGTCATGGCTGTGCCAACTATTTTCCTTTTCTTTACTGGCAATTATATAAACTGCAGCAAATGCCTTCATGGTTTATGGCAATTGAACCTCTTCATCAACGTAACTGGGCCTTGTCGCTGTATCCACCTCAGAACAGCAGACTGCTTAAGATTGGGCACACTCGGACACTATTCATGCGCAGAGGTAGCATTGGCAGATCTGGACAGCCCGGCATTTTCCTCCTTTGTCATAAAACTTTCATACAGACAGACAGATAGACAGCTTCTGGCTTACTGGTTTCACACAGGCAGGGTTCAGAAAGCTTGTGGCTTGAGGAAACATTAAAGAATACCAGTCCTCGAGGGTGGGCGGGGGAGTGCTGAGTCATTTTGTTGTGCAGCGTCAATGCCAGAGGGGCAGCATGTGTCAATGCCTTATATGGTGAGGCAATGCGAATACTTGAAGTGATGTGTGAAAGTCAAAGTAGAGGGGCTGGACTCCAGTCACTCATTCCAGGGGCTAGATGTTTTCAAGTCTAGGAGCTGGGCCACTGTTAGTCATGTGCTTGGTCCAATGCGAGTCATGGATTTCATACTGTTACAGTCTGAACCATGGTCCGTTCTGATGGTCAAATAAAGCAGTCTGCAGCCTAGCTTTTCACTCAATCAGGATGATGTTATGATATCAGTCCAGGCTGAAGTCAGTTAGGCTGCCCTGTAAATGGGTGTGAGCCCATGTTTAGTCAGGGCTGGGGGTCTTGTAGAATCTGGGGGCTTGGTACATGGCATTCTTCAAGGCTGTGGGCCACTTAACTCCAGGAATGGCGTCATTCTCTTTAGTCACTGAGGAAATGGCCATAGTGATAGGGGTCAGTGTAGATAATATAACAGAAATGTGTCACAGGGGACTGTGTGGTCTCAATTATGCAACAAAATCTGGAACTGGAATGAACCACTTGCGAAGTGGGAGGAGTCAATTGCCCTTGTTTTCCCAAAGTGCAGCACTGGAATGTGAGTCCTTCTTAGAGTGTTTGCATTTATTATTATTCAAGTGGTGAAACAATGCTTGCCATTTGTTTCCAATTCACCATTAATCTGGAAGCCAACATTCTTCACACAGTCCAATAAAAAAAAATGTTTTTTTTAAATTCTTCAACCTCTATGACATGACAGGTGGGATTTGACCCCAGATCGTCTGGCCTAGAGGTCAAAGCATGACCACTGTCCCCCACAATCCGGATTGGACATGTAATCATGAAGAACCCTTGAAGAGGGCTTTGTGCCCCCTGCCATCTTATGCTCAACAATACTCAAAGTAATGACTGTCTTGTGACAGCCTCATCTTCTCAAATGACCGATATACACAGTCTGAAGTATTTAAAACATCCGCATTCCAACCACTGTGTCTGTGATACCATTAGCAAAGACAGAGAGGAGGTTCTGCAGATCTGGCAGGCTTAAAAGTAGGTAAGTCTTCAGGTCCAGATGAAATATGTTCTAGGTCATTAAATGAGGCAAGGGAGGAAAAAGCAGGACTGCTCACAAAAATTTTCAGTTCCTCTCTGGCCACAGGAGAGGTGCTGGAGGACTGGCAGGCAGCCAACCTGATACTGTTATTCAAGAAGGGAGCAAGGGATAAACGAGGAAACTACATGCCAGCCAGCCTAACCTTGGTAGTAGGGATACTATTGGAAGTGATTCTGGAGGACAGAATGAATCTGCATTTGGAGAGGCGGGGATTTATTAAGAACAGTCAGCATGATTTTGTTAAGAGTTAAGGTAATGTCTGACCAACTTGAGGGCAATGCTTTGATGACATCTACTTGGACTTCAGCAAGACTTTCGATAAGGTCCTGCGTGGAAGATTGATAGAGAAACTAAGAGCACATGGGAATCAAGGAAATTTGGCAAATTGGATCCACAATTGGTTAGGTGGCAGGAAGCAGAGGGTGATGGCTGAGGGATATTTTTCACCTGGAAGTCTGTATCTAGTGAGGTCTGACGGTGCCCGTTGTTGGGCCCTTGTGGTTTGTGGTTTATGTAAATGATTTAGATTTGAATGTAGGGAGGGGTGGATCAATTCGCAGATGATTCAAAAATTGGTGGGGTGGCAAATAGTTTGGAGAATAACCTTAGATTACAGGAGGATATAGACAGGCTGGTCAGATGGGCTGATCAGTGGGAAATAGAATTATTTCAAATATGCAGTGATGCAGTTGGGCAAAACAAACAAGACAAGATGAATGATGGCATGATGAATGGTAGAACCCTGGAAAGCGCTCTGGATCAGAGGGACCTTGGTGTATATGTGCTCTGGTCCCTTAAGGTATTGGGGCTGGTGGATTAAGTGGTTAAGAAGAAATATGGTATACTTTTATTAGACAAGTCATTCAGTTTAAGAACAGGGAGATTATGCTGGAACTATACAAAATATTGGTTAGGCCACAGCTAGAGAGTATTGTGTGCAGTTCTGGAATCCGCTTTATGGGAGTGATGTGATGGAGAGGGTCTAGAGGACATTTACCAGGATATTGTCTGAGCTGGAGAGTTTTAGTTGTGAAGAGAGTTTGGACAGACTGGGGTTGTTTTCCAGAGAGGAGAGGAGACTGAGAGGGGACATGATTAAGATATCTAAAATTATGAGGGGCATAGATAGGGTAGACAGGAAGTAACTTTTCCCCTTGGTGAAGGGATCAGTGATGAGGGGGCATAGATTTACGATGAGGAGCAGGAGGTTTAAAGGAGATGTGAGAGAAATCTTTTCAACCAGATGGTGGTGGGAATCTGGAACTAGCTGCCTGTAAGGAAAAGTAGAGGTAGAAAATTTCAAAACAATTAAATATTTAGATGTGCATTTGTGAAGCCAAGGCACACAACCTTTGGGCCAAGTGCTAGAAAATGGGATTGGAATAGTTAAGGTAATTGTGTTTTCATGATAGGCCGAAGGGCTTTTCTCTGTGCTGTGGATCTCGATGACTCCTGATGAGCAAAAATGAGCTGCACTGACTTTACTCCTGAGTGGCACTGGGGCAGAGCAGGGTGCATTTACAAGGAACAGCTGCCTGCTATCAAGCACAAAGGCAAAGGTTGTTGGGTAGCTATCCCTGAGTAAAGAATGCTGCACTCTGTATTCTTCATCAACCCCAGTATCAGAGTTCTGTTGTACTGTTTTAACACTATACTCTGATGGATGTCCTTGACAATGAATTTGAATATTGTCCCAGATCTGCATCTACTGAGCACACACTGCTGTGGCTAATCCAACCGTTCTTTTGGAGGGACTGTTTCACTGATGGGACAGGCACAGAAGGCAGCAGGGAGAAGAGTTGCTGTGGGCTTAGGAAACCAACTGGCACTCAGCCTTCAGGAAATTGAGCAGGATATTATTCAGCAAAGAGTTCTGACAGGGAATCACATCTACAGACTTTGTTGGAATTAATTGCAAATGATGGAGATCCAATAACATCATTTTAAGGAAGTCTTGTGCCAACATGTTACACCTGTGCCAGCTGTTGGGTGCAGACATGTCTCAGAAGGACTGCATGCCAATCCCTCTCCATAGCCGTCAAGGTTGCAGCTGCCCTTAGTTTGTTGTCAGTAGTTTGTTTGATGGAACAACTGGGGACCACTCTGGTATCTCTCAATTGCCTGCTCAGAAATGCCTTTGGTACGTAACTGATGTAGTGTTTTCCAGTCCCACCCCTTCATTTTGTAACTCCTCTTGACAGTGCCAGTCAAACAGCTGGGGCAGCAAGATTGCCTTCGCAAAGGGGCAGGGTGTTTTTGATTGTGCGCACATAGCTTTGCAAGCTCCCTATCAGCAACCAACAGAGTTCATGAACAGAAAACTCCCTCAATCATGAAATATTTCTGACACGGTGGCTCAGTGGTTAGCACTGCTGCCTCACAGCGCCAGGGACCTGGGTTCAATTCCACCCTTGGGTGACTGTGTGGAGTTTGCACATTCTCCCTGTGTCTGCATGGGTTTCCTCCGGGAGCCCTGGTTTCCTTCCACAGTCCAAAGATGTGTAAGTTAGGTGGATTAGCCATGTGAAATGCCAGGTTACAGGGAAAGGGTAGGAGGATGGGTCTTGGTGGGATGCTCTTTGGAGGGGCAGTGTGGACTTGGTGGGCCGAGTGGCCTGTTTCCACACTGTAGGGATTCTGTGATTCTATGATATGGACCATATTTCTCAGGTTGGGGTTAGACATCAAGGCAGCAGTCAGTGATTGTGTTTGCTGGACAATTCACAGGTACCAGCCTCTTGCAAACACCCTTGGCCTGCAGAAATTAGGCTGCTGATAGACAAAAGCTGGTGCAAAAAAGGGTCCATGTTCCCCTTTACGAAACCCAACCATTAGTACAGCACTGTACAGGCTTTGACAAGGCCTTCTGTGTACTGGACCAGAGAGCTCCCACTGATAAGGTTGCAGTGCCAGGCCAGTTCAGTCAGGCAGAGCCAAGCTATGTAAGCATGGTGCTGTGCCCTTTGCAATCTCTGTTGCTGAAGAACATGTGTTGGATTATCCTATTAATATACTCCCTGTTATTCGGTGTGGCTAAAGATCTCATTATTATACTCGTCATTACCCTGGTGTGGATAATGATCCCATTAATAGCTCCATTTTGGCAGCAGCAGTGGGAACAGTGAGAGCGAGGACCAGGGGGCTGCCGGGAGGTAGTTTCCCATTTAAATACCTACTTCGTGAAAGCAGCGGCCTCCATTTTTGCAGCAGCAGGAGGAGCAGTGAGAGCAAGGACCAGGGGGCTGCTGAGAAGGTAAGTTCTTCATTTTGGCACCGGAGCTGCGTGGGAGCGGTCGAATTGCGCTCTGGGAAGGTGAGTGAACCGATATATTTGGGCAGAGGCTACACGTGCAGGAACTGTGTCGAGCTGCAGCTCTTGTTAGACCACATGACGGCTCTGGAGCTGCGGATGGACTCACTTTGGAGCGTCCGCGATGCTGAGGGAGTCGTGGATAGCACATTTAGCAAATTGGTCACACTGCAGATTAGGATTGCTGAGGGAGAAAGGAAATGGGTGACCAAAAGGCAGCGAAAAGGCAGGAAGGCAGTGCAGGTGCCCCCTGCGGTCATCTCCTTCCAAAATAGGTATACCGTTTTGGATACTGTTGGGGGAGATGGCTCACCAGGGGAAGGCAGCGATAGCCAGGTTCATGGCACCGTGGCTGGCTCTGCTGTACAGAAGGGCGGGAAAAAGAGTGGAAAGGCTATAGTCATAGGGGATTCGATTGTAAGGGGAGTAGATAGGTGGTTCTGTGGTCGAAAACGAGACTCCCGAATGGTATGTTGCCTCCCAGGTGCACGGGTCAGGGATGTCTCGGATCGACTGCAGGACATTCTGAAGGGGGAGGGTGAACAGCCAGCTGTCGTGGTGCATATAGGCACCAATGATATAGGTAATAAACAGGATGAGGTCTTACAAGCAGAATTTAGGGAGTTAGGAGCCAAGTTAAAAAGTAAGACCTCAGAGGTAGTAATCTCAGGATTGCTACCAGTGCCACATGCTAGTCAGAGTAGAAATGAAAGAATAGGCAGGATAAATGAGTGGCCTGAGAGATGGTGCAGGAGGGAGGGGTTCAGATTTTTGGGACATTGCGACCGGTTCTGGGGGAGGTGGGACTATTACAAATCAGACGGTCTATACCTGGGCAGGACTGGAACCAATGTCCTAGGGGGTGCTTTTGCTAACGCTGTTGGGGAGGGTTTAAACTAATGTGGCAGGGGGATGGGAACCAAATGAAGAGGTTACTGGACAGTAAGGAGGTAGTAACTAAAGCCTGTAAGGAGCTAGATAATGAAGTCAGTGAGACTAAGGGGAAGAGTAGGCAGAGAGCAGATGATGAACGCAACGGGACAGGTGGTCTGATGTGCATTTGTTTTAAAGCGAGAAGTGTAGTAGGTAAGGCAGATGAACTTAGGGCTTGGATTAGTACCTGAGAGTATGATGCTATTGCTATTACTGAGACTTCGTTGAGGAAGGGCAAGATTGGCAACTAAATATCCCAGGATATAGATGCTTCAGGCGGGATAGAGAGGGAGGTAAAAGGGGTGGAGGAGTTGCATTACTGGTCAAAGAGGATATCACAGCTGTGCTGAAGGAGGACTCGAGCAGTGAGGCAATATGGGCAGAGCTCAGAATAGGAAGGGTGAGGTAACAACGTTGGGGCTGTACTACAGGCCTCCCAACAGCAAGCGTGAGATAGAGGTACAAATATGTAGACGGATTATGGAAAGATGTAGGAGCAACAGGGTGGTGGTGGTGGGAGATTTTAATTTTCCCAACATTGACTGGGATTCACTTTGTGTTAGGGGTTTAGATGGAGCAGAATTTGTAAGGAGCATCCAGGAGGATTTTATAGAGCAATATGTAAATAGTCCAACTCGGGAAGGGACCATACTGGACCTGGTGTTGGGGAATGAGCCCGGCCAGGTGGTTGAAGTTTCAGTAGGGGATTACTTTGGGAATAGTGATCACAATTCCATAAGTTTTACAATACTCATGGCCAAAGATGAGAGTGGTCCTAAAGGAAGAGTGCTAAATTGGGGGAAGGCCAACTATAGCAAAAATCGGTAGGAGCTGGGGAATGTGGATTGCGAGCAGCTGTTTGAGGGTAAATCCACATTTGATATTTGGGAGGCTTTTAAAGAGAGGTTGATTAGAGTGCAGGACAGACATGTCCCTGTGAAAATGAGGGATAGAAAGGGCAAGATTAGGGAACCATGGATGACAGGTGAAATTAGAGGAAAAAGGAAGCATACATAAGGTCTAGGCGACTGAAAACAGACAAGGCTTTGGAAGAATATTGGGAAAGTAGGACCAATCTGAAACGAGGAATTAAGAGGGCTAAAAGGGGTCATGAAATATCTTTAGCAAACAGGATTAAGGAAAATCCCAAAGCCTTTTGTTCATACATAAGGAGCAAGAGGGTAACTAGAGAAAGGGTTGGCCCACTAAAGGGCAAAGGAGGGAAGTTATGCAAGGCGTCAGAGAAAATGAGTGAGATTCTTAATGAGTACTTTGCGTCAGTATTCACTGAGGAGAGGGACATGATGGATGTTGAGGTTAGGGATAGATGTTTAATTACTCTAGGTCAAGTCGGCTTAAGGAGGGGGGAAGTGTTGGGTATTCTAAAAGGCATTAGGGTGGACAAGTCCCCAGGTCTGGATGGGATCTATCCCAGGTTACTGAGGGACGCGAGAGAGGAAATAGCTGGGGACTTAACAGATATCTTTGCAGCATCCTTGAGCACGGGTGAGGTCCCAGAGGACTGGACAATTGGTAATGTTGTCCCCTTGTTTAAGAAGGGTAGCAAGGATAATCCAGGTAATTATAGACCGGTGAGCTTGATGTCAGTGGTGGGGAAGCTCCTGGAGAAGATACTGAGGGATAGGATCCATTTACATTTGGAAGAAAATGGGCTTATTAGTGATAGGCAGCGTGGTTTTGTGCAGGGAAGGTCATGTCTTACCAACTTGATAGAATTCTTTGAGGAAGTGACAAAGTTGATAGATGAGGGAAGGGCTGTAGATGTCATATACATGGACTTCAGTAAGGCGTTTGATAAGGTTCCCCATGGTCGGCTGATGGGGAAAGTGAAGTTGCATGGGGTCCAGGGTGTACTAGCTAGCTGGATAGAGAACTGGCTGGGCAACAGGAGACAGAGAGTTGTAATGGAAGGGAGTTTCTCAAAATGGAGAACTGTGACCAGTGGTGTTCCACAGGGATCCGTGTTGGGACCACTGTTGTTTGTGATATACATAAATGATCTGGAGGAAGGTATAGATGGTCTGATTAGCAAGTTTGCAGATGACACGAAGATTGGTGGAGTAGCAGATAGTGAAGGGGACTGTCGGAGAATGCAGCAGAATATAGATAGATTGGAGAGTTGGGCGGAGAAATGGCAGATGGAGTTCAATCCAGGCAAATGCGAGGTGATGCATTTTGGAGGATCCAATTCAGGAGCGAACTGTACGGTAAATGGAAAAGCCTTGGGGAAAACTGATGCACAGAGAGATCTGGGTGTTCAAGTCCATTGTACCTTGAAGGTGACAACGCACGTGGATAGAGTGGTCAAGAATGCATACGGCATGCTTTCATTCATTGGGCGGGGCATTGTGTACAAGAGTTGGCAGGTCATGTTACAGTTCTTTAGGACTTTGGTTCAATCACATTTGGAATACTGCATACAGTTCTGGTTGCCACATTACCAAAAAGATGTGGATGCTTTGGAGAGGGTGCAGAGGAGGTTCACCAGGATGTTGCCTGGTATGGAGGGCACTAGCTATGAAGAGAGGTTGAGTAGATTAGGATTATTTACATTAGAAAGATAGAGGTTGAGGGGGGACCTGATTGAGGTCTACAAAATCATGAGAGGTATAGACAGGGTGGATAGCAAGAAGCTTTTTCCCAGAGTGGGGGATTCAATTACTAGGGGTCACGATTTCAAGGTGAGAGGGGAAAAGTTTAAGGGAGATATGCGTGGAAAGTTCTTTATGCAGAGGGTGGTGGGTGCCTGGAGTGCATTGCCAGTGGTAGTGGTAGAGGCGGGCACGATAGCATCAAAATTTAAGATGTATCTAGACAGATACATGAATGGGCAGGGAGCAGAGGGATACAGATTCTTGGAAAATGGGTGCCAGGTTTCGACAGAGGATCTGGATTGGCGCAGGCTTGGAGGGCCGAAGGGCCTGTTCCTGTGGTGTAATTTTCTTTGTTCTTTGTTCTAATATACTTCCCGTTACCCCAATGTGGATAGTGATCTCATTCAATGCTCCCCATTACACCAGTGTGGATAATGACTCCATTATTATACACCCCATTATCCCAGTGTGGATGATGATCCCATTATTATATTCCCCTTTACCCCTATGTGGACAATGATCCCATTATTATCTTCCCCATTACCCTTTGTGTGGATAATGGTCCTATATAACTATAATACTCTCTATTACCCCAGTGTGGTTAGGTCGTGGATCAGCTATGATGTCATTGAAAAGTGAAAGCGGTTTTTAAATGGTTTTTAATTTTGAGTGTGAGCAGGTGTGGCTGAGATACCTTGGGTTAGACCAGAAGACATAGGAGCAGGATTAGTCATTCGGCCCAATGGGTCTTCTCTGCCATTTGATTCTGGCTTTCTCAACCCTATTGCCTTCTCTCCGTAACCTTTGATTCCCCTTACTAATCAAGAACCTATCTCTCTCTGTCTTAAATACACTCAATAAGTTCCGTAGTCAGCACGATCTGTGAGAAAATTTCCTCAACTCTATTTTAAATGTACAATTCTTGTTTTGACACAGTGACCTGCAGTTTTATATTGCCCCCCAAGAGGAAACATTCTTTCTCCATCCTGCCTAGTTCTCTCAGGATCTGATATGTTTCAATCAGATTGTCTCTTACTCTTCTAAACTCTAGCCATTACAAGCCTAGCCTGACCAACCTTTCTTCTTAAGCCAATCCAAAGAGGAAACTCCCTGCAGGGTGTTGTGCACTTTAGCATAGACTGAAGAGCACTGTTTCAGAAAGATGCCAAAGGTTTGGAGAGGGTCCAGTGATGGTTCATTAGAATGGTGCCAGGGTCAGTCATAGAGTCATTGTCATAGAGTCATACAGCACGGAAACAGACCATTCGGTTCAACCAGTCCATGTCCAACATAATCCTAAACTAAATTAGTCCCACTGTCTCCTCCTGGCCCGCATCCCTCCAAACCTTTCCTATTCATATATTAATCCAAATGTCTTTTAAATGTTGTAATTGTACCCGCATCCACCACTTCCTCAGGAATTTCATTCCACATGCAAACCACCATCTGTGTAAAAGAAAAGAATGCCTCTCATGCTTTTTTTTAAATGTCTCTCCTCTTATCTTAAAATGTTTCCCCTAGTCATGAAATCCCCCATCATAGGGAAAAGATAACTACCATTAACTCTATGCCTCCCATTATTTTATCAACTTCTATCAGGTCGCTCTCAACCATCTACATTCCAGTGAAAAAAGTCCCAGCCTATCCAGCCTTTCTTTATAACCCAAACCTTCCATACCCAGCAACATTCTGGTAAATCTCTTCTGAACCCTCTCAGCTTAATAATATCCTTCCTATAATGCGGCGACCAGAACTGGACAGTATTCCTGAAGAGGCCTCACCAATGTCCTGTGCAACCTCAATATGAAGGTTCGAGAGGGGTAGCTTGAGTAAGTTGGGAGAAACCATTTCTATGCTAATTAGACTATGATCCAAAAGTCAGAAATTTTCAAGTAACTTGTCAATGATTACAATTGCTGAAGGAAACTGGGTGTATGTGGGAAGAGGACTCATTTGTAGATTCATGGGGAAACACTAGGGCATGGGGCGCAATTAGACAGTATTTTTAAAGAGCTGGCACATGCTTTATTGGTCAAATGGACTCCAGTGGTTCGGGAAGATTCTATGATTCTGTGATCTGCTTCATCCCCTGCCACGTTCTCACTATTCTCTGGACAAAGGGTATGCTCCTGAGGCCCCTCTTTGACCTGTCCATTTCCCCATAAGTTTAGGTTGATAGACAATCTCCTGTTTGTGCTTCTCACTTTCAACCTCTTGGCTTCTGGGCTCAGTTCTCCATTTTTTTTCTTTATTCATTCGCGGGATGAGGGCAGCATTTATTGCCCATCCCTAATTCTCAAAGGGCAATTAAGAATCAACCACGTTGCTGTGGGTCTGGAGTCGCATGTAGGCCAGATCAGGTAAGGATGGCAGTTTCCTTCCCTAAAGGACATGAGTAAACCAGCTGGGTTTTTCCAACGAATGACAATGCGTTCACGGTCATCATTAGATTCCATTCCAGATATTTATTGAATTCAAATTCCACCATCTTCCATGGCAGGATTTGAACCCGGGTCCCCAAAATGTTTTCTGGGTCTCTGGCTTAACAGTCCAGCAATAAAACCACAAGGGTGTCATCTCCCCTCACCTAAAATGAAATTACGCCTTTGATTTCATGGCCCCACAGTCTTGGGTCTGTACCTGAGCCCCATTCCTAATGCGTGCAGGCTGCTCATGCTACCCTGGGACCTACCCCACACACTGGACCCTGTTCTAAGACCCACCACACTAGCTCCAGCTGCAGCCTTGCATGCCTGCTAACTTCCTGCTAATTTGGGACACTTGTTATTGAGCAGGAGTCAGTGAGGATGCAAGAGACATACCGAGCTTTTTGTGACAAGGCAAGCCTCACAGGGGTAATATCACATTTCTCTGAAACCATGACAGCCGCCCAGGCTTATTGGCTCTTAATGATAGATGGCAGGTCTCCTTGACGACGTTCCCCTGACACTGTGGAGTGTGTGTTATTTTAGGAAGTGACCAGCTTGGACTGCTAAGGCTGGGAGCTCCCTGTGGAGCCTCAGTTGGGGATTGCTTGCCCAGTGTGTAACCGAGTCCCTCCGTCAAGGAACGTTCCTGATCTATATCAGGCAGGGCTAACTGTGCAGTGGGTGGTTGTCAGATCAGACTGCGGTGGTCACGTCTCTCAGCCTAATGCAAGAACACCTGCTTGGCTGAACCAAGAGGAATGTGAGGGACAGCAGCTGGAGAGGGAGAAAGACCTGATCCAGGCAACAACAACTTTCATCTATATAGCCTTTACCACAATAAAATGTCCTGAGCAACATGATAAAGCAAAATCTCTCGCTACAATGTACAAAGAGAGATTACAACAAAGAGGCAGGTTTGAAGGAATGTTTGAGAGGAAGAAAGAGAGGAAATGTAAGATTTAAGGCGGGGGTTACCAAGCTCAGTGTCTTAGCTGCTGAAGATACTGCTCCTAACCGTGGAGACACATTATAGCCAGGATGGAAAAGGCCAGAGTACAAGGATTACAGGATAGTGAAGGGAGTTTGGTCATGGAGAAATTTGAAAACAAAGATGGGTATTTTTAAATAGAGGTATTGCTTAACTGGGAGCCATTGTCAGACAGCGACAGTCTGGAAGTTGGGATCTGGAGAGTTTCTGATGATACAGGGAGACAGTGCCCTTGACAGTTATGTAACTGGCTCGGGTGTGCCATCACAGTTCCTTGTGTTTGCTTTCTGTCCGAATGAGCTTTCAGACTGCATCTGTCATCTTGCAATTCCCAGCACAGCCAGCTCTTGCCAACAAGAGGCATTAGGCTGTGATCAGGTGATAGCATGCTGTGAAATGGGAGAGCTAGGAGGGGGTGGGGAGGGTGATACAAACTTGATATAACCTCCTTCAAGCACATCCCACAAATCAAGAGTGTGTGCAAACGGGCTGACCTGATGGTTTGCAGCTTATGTGGCTATCTCTGCACTGCAAACACTATATACTGAGCCCAACCCATTCAGCTGGCAGGGGACCAGAAAGAGGACAGAGATTCCTCTCTGCTCAAGGTAGTTAGCTCCCAAGGGGGTGTGTGGGCTAGCTGTGTCCACAGATTTAAGCCGAACTCCTCTGCTTGTGTACTGTATTAAGTGATCATTGGCCATCAAGGTCAGCAGGAATCTTTCTCTCTGTCACTGCTGTTGGAAGGCTTTGTGAGGACAGGTACTTGATGTGCTTTGTGGTTTTCTGCATGCTAATCCACATAACATATACCAGAGAGAGCTGCGTTCTTGTTGAATCAGATACCTTGACATTTATGAGTAATATTTACTATTTGAGGAGCCAATGCCCAGTGATATTGCTGCAAGACAAATAATCCAGTCGCCCAAGTAATATTTTAGGGACTGGGATTTGAATCCTGCCTCAACAGGTGATGGAATTTGAATTCAATAAAAATCTGGAATTAAGACCATGTAACCATAGTTGATTGTCAAAATAAAAGCAGTCTGATTCATTTATGTCCTTGAGTGAAGGAAATCTGCTGTTTTTACCTGGTCGGGTCTCCATGTGACTTTCACCCACAGCAGTGTGATTGACTTCTAAATGTCCTCTGGGCAATTAGGAATGACCAATAAATGCTGCCTAGGCAGTGATGCCCTCATCCCGTTAATGAATTAAAAAAGAAGTTAGTGACACCCACATCCCATGAATGAATTTAAAAAAAAACCTTGGTTACAACGTCAAAGGCTTATATACATATTCTGGGTTCTATGCTTATTGATGTTACTAATCATTACAAACACTATACTGAACCCATGATACTGGCTTCATTAAAAACAGACCGAAGCTAGTATGGTGCAGGGCTGGATGAACACAGCAGGCCAAGCAGCATCATAGGAGCAGAAAGGCTGACGTTTCGGGCCTAGACCCTTCATCAGAAAAGGGGGAGGGGAAGGGGGTTCTGAAATAAATAGGGAGAGAGTGGGAGGCGGATAGAAGATGGATAGAGGAGAGGATAGGTGGAGAGGAAACAAACAGGTCGAAGAGGCGGGGATGGGGCCAGTAAAGGTGAGTGTAGGTGGGGAGTTAGGAAGGGGATAGGTCAGTCCAGGGAGGACGGACAGGTCAAGGGGGCGGGATGAGGTTAGTCGGTAGGAGATGGAGGTGCGGCTTGAGGTGGGAGGAGGGGATAGGTGGGAGGAAGAACAGGTTAGGGAGGCAGGGACGAGCTGGACTGGTTT
>NC_063348.1:1593770-1606950 GCF_021869965.1 Rhincodon typus
CCTTCTGCTCCTCTGATGCTGCTTGGCCTGCTGTGTTTATCCAGCTCTACACCTTGTTATCTCATCCCCTATTCCAGTCATTTGGTTTGTCTCCAGCACTGCCATATTTTGAATTTTCTGTAATTATCTCTCTGCCTCATTTAATCAGATTGTAGGCCATCCCTTCGCTTGTTATTCAGCTTGTTGACAATCCTCCACCATCACCCTTTGCCTTCAATTTGCAAGCCAATGTTGGATCCAATTTGCCTTGGATATCCCTCCGAAGTCTGTTTGTGTCATCCTCACAATTTCCCTTCCCACCTACCTATGGTGTTAGCCATAATCTTGGCCAATGTGCATTCACTTTCCTCAACCAAGCTATTTATATATTTTGTAAATAATTGTAGCCCCGGCAATGATCCCTGTGGTATTCCACTAGTTACAGGTTACCATTCCTGAAGATGCTCCTCTTATCCCAACTCTGACCTCTGTTGGTAATCCAATCCTCTATCCATGCTAATATATTACCCCAATACAATGGGCTCTTATCTTACTAAGTAGCCTAACATACACTTACTTATCAAATACCTTCTAAAAGTCCAAATATATGACATGCATTACTTCCCATCAATCTATCCTGGTTATTACCGCTTCAAAGAGTTCCAGTATATTTGTTAGCCAAAATTTCCCCTTCATGAAGCCATGCTGATTCTGCTTGATCATATTGTGTATTTTTAAATGTTCTGCTATTATATCCTTTATAATAGACTCTAACATTTTCTAAATAACAGGCATTAAGCTAACTTGGCCTATAGTTAACCATGTTTTGTCTCCTTCCCTTTTTAAAAAAATAAGTAAGGGTGTCCCTTGATTAACTTGTCAGTATTTAATATTTACAAGAGTATTTTGAACTTCTTCTTAGCCACTGAACTATTCTCATTATTTACTTATGACCAGTGGTATATCACAGGTGCTAGGACCCTTGTTATTTTGTTATGTACATTAACAACTTGGATGTGAAAGTAGATAGTATAATTAGTTTGCAGACAACACAAAATTGCTGGTTTTGTTGATAGTGAGGAGGATGGACTGACTACAGTCTGATGTTGATCAATGGTAAACTGGCAGAGCAATGGCAGATGGAATTTAATCCTGCTAAGTGTGAGGTGATGTATTTTGGGAGGTCTAATAAGGGAAGGATTTACACAATGAATGGTAGGTCTCTAGAGAGTACTGAGGAACAAAGGGACCTTGGTGTACAAGCCCATAGATCATGAAGGTATCAGCCAGGTAGACAGGATGGTGAAGAAGGTATATGATATGCTTGCTTTCATTAGCCAGGGTGTAGAATATAGGAGCAAGGAAGTCTTGTTACAACTTGATAAAACATTGGTTAGGCCACAGATGGAATATTGTGTGCAGCTCCGGTCACTACACTGTTGGACGGACGTGATTGCACTCGAGATTGTACAAGAGAAGATTTACCAGGATGTTGCCTGGAAAGTCTCAGTTATGAGGACAGGTTGGACTTGTTTTTCTTGGAGCAGTGGAGGCTGGGGGGAGAAATTATGAGAGGCATAGACAGGGTAAATTGTGAGAATCTTTCCTCCATGTCAGATGGCATAAGGTTAAGGTGAGGAGTAACAAAAACAAAGTTGCTGGAAAAGCTCAGCAGGTCTGGCAGCATCTGTGAAGGAAAAAACAGAGTTAGCATTTCTGGTCCGGTGACCCTTCCTCAGACCCTTCTGAGGAAGGGTCACCAGACCTGAAACATTAACTCTGTGCTCCCTGAGAGGGTGGTGGAGGCAGGTACTCTTGCAACATTTAAGAAGCATCTGGATGAGCACTTAAAATGCCAGGGCATTGTAGGCTATGGACCAAATGCAAATGTGATTATTGTAGTTTGGTGTTTGTTGGTCAGCATAGACATAGTGGGCCAAAGGGCTTGTATGACTCTAAATAGACAGGTTAAGCAAATAGAGAAAGGCTTTAGAAAGAACGGAGGGATTTGAGAGTCCTTGTCCATAGATACATCAGATCAAGCATTCAAGTTCAGCAGGCAACAAGGAAGGCAAATGAAATGTTGTTCTTTTATTTCAAAGGGAGTGGAGTACACAAGTAATGTTGCTGAAACACTACATGGCGCTATTCAGACGCAGCTGGATCCCTTATTAAAGAAAGATATACTGATATTAGAGGCAGTCCAAAGAAGGTTCACTAGGCTGATACTAGGTATGAAGGGACTGTTTTATGAGGAGAGGTGAGTAGTTTGGGCCTCAACTCATTGGAAGTTAGAAGAATGAGAAGTGACCTTATTGAGATATAGAAGATTCTTAGTGGATTTGACAGGGTAGATGAGGGTAAGGTATTTTCCCCTTGAGGGAGACTCTAGGAGCAGAGTGTATAATGTCAGAATCTGTGGAATTTATTACTGTGGAGGGCTGCCGAGGCTGGGTCATTAAGTATATTCAAAGCTGAGATAAACAGATTTTCAATTAGTGCGGGAATCAAGGATTATGGGGAAAAAGCAGGAAAGTGGAGTTGAGGATTATCAGACTGGCGGTGATCTCATTGAATGGTGGAGAATACTCATTGACCTGAATGGCTGACTTCTACTTCTCCAGTTTATGGGAGGATGCACTGATTAGTGACTGAAAAGGGCTGATGACAGCATGCGCACTACATGAACTGTGAACTAAGAGACAGGGTTTTGGGGTGAAGGGTTGACTTTCAGATTGCAGGGCAGGATTGCAGTGATGTTCCCTTACGATCAGCACTGGGACCACTGCTGTTTATGCTACATATTAATGATGTGAAGATGCTCTCCCTGACTTCCCTCACTGTTCCTGACTCCCCCACTTCCGCTCTCTCTCACTCGCCCCACGGCTCTTCCTCACTCCTCCCACTCCCTTCCCCAACCCACTCTCTTTTCTACCCTGCACTCTCTCTTCCCCGCCCCTCCCGCTGTTAAGTGAGGAAGAGAAATGTGGGGGCTAACTGGGTGTTAGGGAGAAAGTAGATGCTGATTTTGGAGTGATCTCTCTTTGTTTCCAGTCCTCTCTTTCCCTGTTGCCCTCACTGCTGATGAGGTGTTTTTATATATTTTTGATGGTGAATGTTTCTTTGCTCCTCCTGACTGCAGGTTTCCATTCTGGAGATTACAGAAAGCTGCTGATATCGTTCCAAAACTCGAGCACAACCTCAGATCATTGTCCAACAAACTGAAGCAGCATCAGCTGGGAGACGGCGTCCTCGATCTCACTGAGCAACACACACAGCTACTGTTTGCAGAGGTATGAGAGTGTTCCCAGCAGATCCAGGCCCCGGGTGAGCTTCCCAAGCTCATTCAAGCTTTGTTCATTCCAGACAGGATAGCCCAAATCGTTTAGTTCAGCTAAGGAGGGGTGAACTGGTTCCTCTTCGTTATTCATCCACCCCTCAATTGGTCATTACAAGTTTAATTTACAAAGGATCCCTCTCTTTTGGATCCTTTTTTCACAGACTTGAGTTGAATCATTTTTAATAGGAATCAATTAAACCAGACTTCTTGAATTCTCAGAACGGTGAATTTATAAATGACTAAATATTAGAAGAAATAAAAAACAAAGTTAAAAGATATACAGTTCAATCTCTAAGTCCTTTGTGAAGAGGAGATGGAAGAGTGTTTCTGATGATAGTGGTTTTTACCAGTAACCTTGGCATTAGTAGTTGCACCATTGATTTCAAGATTCTCAGCTTTGCATGTCAATTGAAAATCTTTGTCTTGGTTCTTTCCGACAGTGGCTGGCTGCTGGCACTTAGAGTGAGTGGTTGTCCTTTTCCTTTCTTTATCTGCATTGCAAAGCTGTTTAATGGCTGTCTTCAAAACTATGAACGTAACAACAGACTTGGATATTAGGGCACAAACATATGCAGACCTTAGGTTAAAAACTCACATTTAACCCCTGACCCTGTATATTCCTGAAAAGGAAAAATGGAGATTTGTCTCACTCAAATGACTGTCTTTTCTCCCGTCATTTTTGCACTCACATGCTCATGGGAGATTAAATTTCAGTTTGTAGTGCATCTCTTTTAAATTCATCCCTTTGAAACTTCCTTGACACTGTTGTCTGTTTTTGGACACATTGTTTATGTATTAAAAACACTTTACCCAAGTGATCTTGTCAGTGAGATAGACATAGGGACACAGAATTTGCATTCAACTTGATTTTATTCACAAAATATTCCTTAATAAAACACCATGTGAGCATTTCCCAAATTCCCACAGTACTTACTCTCCATCTAGCTCCAACTGTCTGAGAAAGGATATTACCTGCAGCAATCCCTGTGTTTGAGCTGGGCCATTGGAATCTCATTCCTCTCTGACATAGGGCTGGTTTTCTTCCATGAAGGTAGGGCTCACTGGTCAGGGCAGATCTTCTCCTGGGTCATATTGGGTTGCCGAATGCTCTTGCTGTGAGTCTTCATGTGGCTTCCACATGTGTGGTTTTATCTCCCTCAGCCCAGACCTTCCAGAATGTTCTGTGGCCTTTGGCCAATGGAGTCGTGACTAGGGCTTAAAGCATCCAGTGGAGTGGTGTCAGCACCCTTCACTGTTGCCATGCTGAGGAGGTGTAAAGTGCATTGGCTGGAAGTTAAGATGCCAGAAAGTCTGTTCAATACTTCTTCAATACACAACCCTTGGGCTGTTTGTAACTGGTTCACCTCGAACCTTTGTGACATCTTTAACCTTGGTTTCCACTGTTCTCTGTAGCCAATAGCTGCTGGCTGCTATTTAATTTAGTTTGGCAACATTTCTGTCAGACCTGATTTCTCCACTGAGGGTCAACTTAGAATGTCCAATTTTGGGCCCATGGTCATTTGACCACAGTCTCTCCTGTTGATCATTAAAGCATCCATTGGAAATGGAATCACAGGCTCAGACCACAGTCTCGTGTAGGCATGTAGCAAGTCTCATATGGATAGCCTAACTCCCTGAGTATCTGGGTTCCCCATTGTACGCGGACACTAGTACTCTATAAAATAAATCTCTTCCTTACGCACATCAATAATCTTAACACGGACAATGTAGAAACAACTGAATATATAAATTGAGAATTAGCCAGTATTTACAATCACTAGCTCACCATCATTGGCGTTTGATAAAGTTCAAACTGCACAACAATTTACATCATCCTTTCACGACAGAGTCCAAATGAATTAATTTCTTGGTTTCAGCTGGAAGAGCATAGATTAGTTTCTGGATGAGTTCCTCCTTCTAGCAGATGAATTTCACAGGATTAAGTGATAGATCAAAGTAAACAGGATGAACAACACAGCAAGGTGTAATAGGACACGTACACAGGGTGTCTCTGCATGTTTGAGCACCACTCCCAGAAGTCATCCCACCAATTAGTCACTTTGGTTTCCCTGATACCCTTTTGAATTTGCTCTGTCTGCTGAATAACAGTAACAGCAACTTTATGCGCATTTGCCAATTTTATTTGGACCTGCTGTAATTTTTCTGTTCAGGTTTCAATACCAGTGTATTTCTTCCAATAATCTGCTAAAGTTAGTCAGAGTTCATCATTGACATTGACAAAGTTCTGACTCCTGCTGTGGATATCTGTGAAGTCAATTAGGCCTAGCCTGGCTGGGATGTGTGGCCTAATACAAACGGTAATTTTGGATATTACATGTGAAGATACTGTATGATAGTGTTTTCGGGAAGTTGTGATGCAGTATTCTCCCTTGCCCTATACGTTACCCTGGTGATGTAAGTGTTCAGGCTCCGGATCTCCAACAGTACAACTTAGAATGGCATTTGTGTGTAAACCACATGAGGCATGTTCATTTGAAAATACAGGGTAGGTGCCCACAACTTCTTTTGTCTACTGACATTAATCCAGAGTGGTACATGCGAGCCTTCCCTCTTTCTCAACAGCAGAGGAAAGGGTGCTGTCATATTCTAACCCTGATTCCCCTTCGGATAATGTTGACATTTTGTCTTTTTCCATTTCTGTCACCAACACAATCCCTTAACTCTGACAATTGTGATTTTTGTCCCTTCATGACTGTGAACATTGTGGCATTGATAAATCACTTGATTTTGATCTTGCACCGGTACCACATACCACAGTCCATCTTTGAGAACAAGACATTAGTACTTAACCTCTCCTCATACTTGCTATTCGAGGTGGGGATTGTTCAGTCCTGTATTTGCTTTAACTCGACGTCACTGCTCTTAGCCTGGACCAGATTCTTGGTCTGGCTCACAGCTTTTTGTTCTAGAATGGGGGCTGCCATGGATCTCCTTCATGGACTCATTGCTTAGCCAATTTATTTTCCCAGTTGGGGAAGTTTGGTGGTGGGTCCAATTTTAATTCATGGCTTTGGGCAGTTTGGAGAATATGTTATCCTTAGGTTGCCGGTTCATTTCTGGCTGAAAGGAGTTCCCACCTTCCTTGGGGTGGCACAGTGGCTCAGTGGTTAGCACTGCTGCCCCACAGCGCCGTGGACCCGGGTTCGATTCTGTCTGTGGGCGACTGTCTGTGTAGAGTTTGCACATTCTCCGTGTCTGCGTGGGTTTCCTCTGGGTACTCCGGTTTCCTCCCACAGTCCAAAGACGTGCAGGCTAGGTGGATTGGCCGTGCTAAATTGCCCATAATGTTCAGGGATGTGTAGATTAGGGGGATGGGTCTGAGTGGGATGCTCTCAGGGTTGGTGTGGACTTGTTGGGCCAAAGGGACTGTTTCCACACTGTAGGGATTCTACGATCTATGATTCTATGTTTGAGCAGTGGTTCGGTGATGTTTTCCCATCTGCCAAGACAAACCTTCTATCTCCCCACAGTGGTAAGAAGTCAGTCAAGCTATTTTAGACATGCATGCTGCCTGAATGTATGTCTTCTGGGATGTTTTTCAGGATGGCTGACTACATAAGTCTCAGCAGCCAGCTTGGCAGCCTGAGCTCTCATTTTATTGGAGAGCTTCAACATTAACTCTCTTACAGAATTCGCTTCGGTGGTTCTCTGATTGACAGAATTGTTTTGTGGAAGGATCACTTGACCCGAAACCTTAACTCTGACTTCCCCTCACAGATGCTGCCAGACCTGCTGAGCTTTTCCAGCAATTTTTATTTTTGTCTCTGATTGACAGCATCCACAGTTCTTTTAGTTTTTATTTAATTATTCAGTGGTACTGCTCCGTCTGGAGCTTCATGTGACCATCATTGCTAAGTTGTATTGGCTTCTTACAGCTTTATTTTCCCATCTGAATCTCCAGGCCCAGACCCCTCTCCAGGGGTGGGGTGGGGGGGTGGGGAGAAAAACAAAAACAGTAATGCCTAATAATGAGGGTACTGGTCACTTGAAGTTCCAATTTGAGGTATACAAGGTACATTGGGCCAGTATGCATTAATCACAGCTTTTTTTCCAGGCCTCTGTGTCGGGCCTGAGAAAGAAAAGTAGCAAAACATGCAAATGGCACATAATCCATTCTGTACACCTCAAAATGGAGATCTAGTACATTAATTTCCAAGTATTACTCTTTCTGCCCTCCAGGCCTCTCTCTGAGGTTAACCATTTTTGGTTCACCAGCCCTCTAGTGATTTGGAGAAATAACTGGAGTTCCGCACAGCTAGGTTTTAGTAAGAACAAATGAGTGGTGAGGGAAGTGGAATGGTCAGACATTGAGTGCTGACTGGTAGTGACAGACTTGTGGTCTCAACTAACATTTAATGGTGGTTGGGAGGCAGTAACCCCATGCTCCAGGAACAGCTGGACTCAGGATCAACAGAAGGTCAAAGAAAAGCCTCGACTGTAAACACACTGAATGCTGAGGCCAGGGATTTTCACACATCTCTAATCCCTGGAACAGATGTTCTCACTCATTAGCATTTAGTCTGTGCACTGGAGCCTACAAATGGCTGTTTGGAGCCATGAACCAGCTGGGAGCTGACACATACAGCCTCTGGGCTCTTCGCAAGACTGGCTCCCTGCCCAAGTCCGTTCCTGATCAAGGTTTCAAATGGCTTAAGGAATGCTTGGCCTGCTGGCTGATGTAATGGATTCTCTGAATGTTTCCAACGCTGCTTGACTCAATCCCCATCCCCCACCTACCTGTTGTCCTTGATCCAACAGCTCAATGTGCCTCCTCAGCTGAGTCCATGCTTGGAGTGCACAGGGGCCAAGGGCAGGGTATAAGTATGTATGTGGGCCTTTGTCAGTTAGAGAACCAACAGACCTAGGCATCCAGTGGTACAGTCTGCCCCACTGAGTTGGCATGGACTACGCAGGACAGGGCTAGTTGTAGGATAACTTGATTGTCAGAAGTCGAAGCTCACAGCCATTGAAAAACCTTGGGAAGGCAAGGCTATGTGATGATGCACATGTTGAACTACAAATGGCAGAAGTCTGCAGCAATGGCAGTTGAAGGTCAGAGGTCATGTGGTAACCTCTCTCTGCAGTCAGAATTGATAATCCAAAAGGCAGCTAATTATTGAAGTCAGCATTAGGAGCCATGGCCTATTGTTCGAATGACATTTCTGCTTCATTCCTGACAAAAACTGAACCATGCCTTTGTTTCTCATAAGATTCCCAAAATAACTATTCAGCTGTAATTTGATTCTATGATGCACAATGGGTTCGAAGTATCACTCTAGTCGATCATGGTCAAGGATTGAATAACCATTTCTGAAGAAGGGTCTAGGCCCGAAACGTCAGCTTTCCCGCTCCACTGATGCTCCTTGGCCTGCTGTATTCATCCAGCTCTACACCTTGTTATCTCAGAATAACCCTGTGAGTTTGTTTCTTTAAAACAGCAGAACAGTTTCCAAATTAAGAAGTTGACACTACTGCAAAGAAATGATTTGTGTGTGTGCAATTTACAGACTACAGACTAATAGCCAGGCAGAGGCACAACATCGTCCACGCACAGAACAAAGAGTACTTAAAGGTGCATTCTCTTCAAGACAAGATATGCAGACTACGCCCCTCTTTTCCATAAGAAAGTTTAACTATTTATAATAACAAGTGAACCTCTGAGTCTCTCTCTATATTGTCAAGCCAATTTGCTGTTATGTCTAGATCACACGATGGAGGTGCAATTGATTTTCACAGACGAAGGAGCAGCACTCTGAAAGCTTGTGATTTCAAATAAACCTGTTGGACTATAACCTCACGTGGTGTGACTTCTGATTTTTCACAGAGCCAGTGATACTACCTGTTGTTCCTGTTTGTGTTGTTCAGCCTTTCTTTCATGGACTGTGGTTGCTGTCCCAGAACTTGCTTGTCCTGATGCATTAAGGCCCAGTTTTGTTCCAAATTAGCCACTTGCTGATCTTGTTCCACAAGCTGCTTTGAATAGTTCACATCGTCTTAATGTCTACAGTTTTATTTCTTAAAAGCCAGTCTTGAAGCTTCTGTTTTTATACCCTGGGTTCTTCCAATTCTGTCAATGTTTTAGCCTTCTGTTGGCCCAGTATATTTCTTCGTTCATAACCTGTTCTAATAACCAGGTCTTCAGGGACTTTTTTCCCCTTATTGTTTTCTTTGTCCGGACCCCTCCCATATGCTGGTTTAGTGGTTGTTTTGTTTTCTTTGTCCTTCTTGAGCTCTTTCATTAGAGCATCATTGTTAGCATTTATTTCTGAAAGGATTCTCCTGTGAGTGATTTCCAGTTTCCTGTAAAGTGTGCTGTACATCACCAATTTTTGCAGGTCTTGCATTTCCTCCAGCATTCCTTTGAATTCAAGCCAGTGTTCCTGTTAAACCTGATCTATTTTACAAGCAGACTGCTTGAAATCTTCCTTTAAACTGGCAATCTTTTCATTGGATTGATGATACAGAACTTCACTGTTCATCCTGCTTCCTTTCTTTCTCTTTCAGTTCTTTGTTCATCTTTGTGAGCTGAGCAGAATTATCACTTAAAGATTTCATCATTTCAGAAATGGTATTCTCAAGTTTGGATTTAACCTGAGCTAGCTGATCAGCTTTTTTCCTTCCTGAACTTTCATTTGTTTCTCCCTAACAGAAAGCTGAGATTTTAGCTTCACTAAATCAGAAGAAAGTGAACTGTTCCATTGTTTACTAATGTTTCCTGAACAGCCTGCTACAGTTTCTGTTGTGTCTCTGATCTCTGATTGCTTCAATTGTGACTTGTACAAAGTCGCAGCATGCTGATACACCTGTAGTCACTATCCACAGTGTCAACACTGTAAAATATCTACAACATCTAGGTGGATTGATTGTACTTGCTCTCCAGTACTATTGATCCTACACATGATCTGTGAACCGTTGTATCCTGAAAGATGTATATTTATTGGTTTGATCATAAATTTCCATGTCTGTACATACAGGCTTTTGTTTTGGAATTTACAAGGCTAGTATATTGGCAATTGCCTCGTGTCAATCTTAACTAATAATGAACAGTACCAGTTTTCTCAAGATAGATTATTAGAATTTTTGCAAATGCTTTGTATGGTGTGATGACCTTCATATTTTCCACAAAATTGTGTGTAATATGTGTTCAACAATGTTATTGTGGTCGTTGACAAACCGGCATAAGACAATCACTTCATGTACATGCATCTGGTAGGATTCAAGATTGTCTTTATTGTAGTTTAAAGATGCACCTTGTGTTATGGTTACATATATTTTTATCTAAAAATATAATCTAGAAAATGGAATTTTGGACAGCTACGTTACAGTGAATGAACTTGTTTTTACAAGGTGAAGATCAAACCCGGAACTGTGAAATGTTCAATTATTGGTTAGACAATGTCATGTAACTTTTGATGCAGCTGGGTTCGATACTTTTGAGGGATACGCTGACAGCTGGGTGAAAACAAAGTGCCTAACAACAACTCTTGGAGTTAGGTTGCTGTCATTCAGAAAATTAAGAGAAGGAGAGTTGTACTGAGATCTGTAGAAGGCCTGAAAACTAAGACCAGTCTGTCTACTGAGATAACAAGATGTAGAGCTGGATGAACACAGCAGGCCAAGCAGCATCTGCTCCTCAGTCTGTCTACTTCCCTTTGAGAGTGGGAAAACTGCCATTCAACAACCCTGAAAAGAAAAACTTCTAATTCTAATAAAAGCCTAGGTCCAACTGACTGGCTACTGAACTGAGGATTACTGCTATTGATACAATGTGAAACCATTGTCAAAATCCAAAAGAGCTGTGCGAAAAGTACCTCATTTTCTCTCTTTCTCTCTCCCTCCACTCTCTGTTTGTCTGTCTGTCTGTCTCTCTCTCTCTCTCTTCCCACCACCAGCATCCTTGGAGTTTGGACTGTTGATCTTCAGAATTAGTTGTCTTCTCTGTTCAATTTGTAAATGTGATGTGGAGGTGTTGGTGTTGGACTGGGGTGGACAAAGTCAGAAGTCGCACGACACCAGCTTATAGTCCGACAGGTTTATTTGAAACCGCAAACTTTCAAAGTGCTGCTCCTTAGTCAGGTGAAGCGCAAAGGAGACTGAGGGGGAATGACTGAGATGTATAAAATTATAAGGGGCATAGATAGAGTAGACAGGAAGAAACTTTTCCCCTTGATAGAGGAATCAATGATCAGGGGCAGAAGGTTTAGAGGGGATGTGAGGAAAAACGTTTTCACCCAGAGGGTGGTGGGAATCTGGAACTTACTGCCTGTAAGGATGGTAGAGATGGTAGAAACCCTCATAACATTGAAGAAATATTTAGATGTGCACTTGTGATGCTAAGGCATACAAGGCTATTGGCCAAGTGCTGGAGAAAGGTATTAGAACAGTTAGGTAGTTGTTTTTAACTACTGTGGATGTGATGGGCCAAAGGGCCTCTTTCTGTGCTGTTGATCTCTATGACTCTGACTCTGTCTTCGTGATTAAGCTGGTCATTTATACATTTGTGATGATTCATGGAATAGTAGGGCCTGATTTCCAGTGCCGCATCCTTTTGTCTCCAGCATGCTTAACAAACTTGATTGGAAGCTGGAGATTTCCTTGGTGCATGCAGAAAATTACACCTTCCACATTTCTTACTGTGTTTGGCTGTTCTAGTGACTGTATCAACTCTCAGGTTTGGACATAGGACCTGTAAAATATCATTGTTCTAGCAGGATTGCCTCAAACTTAAGTGTATCTTTCCGTAGCTCTTGGACACTACATCTCTGGCAGATCTCTTGAGACAGCTTCTTTGGGTCCACATTGTGATCACTGACTTAGCAATTCTGTTTCCTACCTCCCCATGTGAAAAATCACATAGTGAGCTCTTCCCTATACATCTGCTGATGAAGTGCTCTACAGATTCTGTAGAGTTCTGTATAAATGGCATATGCTGATGAGTAAGCAAGTATAACCTGACTCAGAAATGGTCTTCTAATAAGACCTGTATCTTTTGGGGTCTTCTAGCTCTTCAGTTAATCCAGACATGTGCAAACTGTTGTTTTCATTCCCAATTGCTTAGAGACTTGTTTTTCTGCATCAGACAAAGCTGAATCTAGACATCATGGCTCTGAACAAGTTTTAAACATTTTAGATTTTGTTACCAAAACATTGGCTTTGGCCAAAGAGACTGACGGAATGAATGCTTTCAAGAGTTAGATATAGTTTTTGGATTAAAGGATATGGGGAGAAAGTGCAAACAGCGTACTGAGTTGGATGATCGGCCATGATCGTATTAAATGGCAGAACAGGTTGAAAGGGCCAAATGGTCTCGTCCTGCTCCTATTTTCTTATGTTTCTACAATAGGTGGTCTGCTGTGTCTCAAATTAAACTGGGAACTTCTGTAAACATTCTGACAATATACCTTTAACAATCCCTAGCTTGTTGTTGATCCTGATCACTTGCCTTTTCCACGTGAGTTGAACTGTCCTCTCTCGATAGAGATTTGTCTGCTATCTAGCAAGTTGTGTTTTCAATGCTGTCCAAAGCTGTAATGAGCAGAGATGGCAAGAATTGCCTCATGCACTTTAGCATGATTTAATACTTCGACCATGTGTTTCACCTTTAGATTAACTTGCTGCCTGTTCAAAGTCGAAGGGCTTCACCTACATGATGTTTTCCACCACTGTTCACTGTCATGTCTAATAACCAATCACTCATTCATGATTGATTTACTCCGTAGGTTAGTTGATTTAAAATGGTAAACCAGATTGTAAGATATGTAGAGATAGTAGGAACTGCAGATGCTGGAGAATCCGAGACAACAAGGTGCAGGGCTGGATGAACACAGCAGGCCAAGCAGC
>NC_063348.1:1611950-1615755 GCF_021869965.1 Rhincodon typus
GCTGCTTGGCCTGCTGTGTTCATCCAGCCCTGCACCTTGTTGTCTCGTAAGATATGTAGCACACTTTATAGCAAGTGACTGATTTCTGCGTGCGCAGCTTGCAGGTCACAGCAGACAGACTGTCAGGCAGAGTCATAACATTGTATACACAACATATGGAAAGAAGCTCTTGAAAGGCAAGGTGCACACATAATACTGACAATGGATATCTTTCAGCTAGATGTTGCCTTTCAAAACATAACTCAAATGTGGGAAATCTTGCTTGCACCCAGAGACATGAGCAATAAAGCTTACAATCTTCCAATGAAACATTTGGTTGAATGTGCCACGCTGAAGTGAGTGCTCCTGCTGTCGTCTTTGGTACTGATTGTGATGGTTTACTGATTGTCTGACTGCCTCCTCAAGTACAGCTTGGGTTTGGTGGGTATCTGCGGTCATTTTTCATCATTACCTAGAATACTGACTGCCTTTGAGCTCTGGATGCCACTGAGAAGGAGCTCTGAGCTGATGGAAGGGTCATGGCATAGCTGCTTAATGAGTGGCAGATGGGTGGCATTCCAATTCGCCAGGCTCTGTGCAGTGTGAGAGGGCTGACAGTACCTGGAAGGACAGGCTAAAGGGAGGAAGCTAATAGACGCTGAAAGGAAAGGTGACATGCTGGCCAAAATCTCCCATGTGTTTCATTGGAGGGAAAAGCTGAAAACCAGACAATTGAACAATTTGGAGAGAGGTGTCAGGACACAGACTACAGATGAAGATCTGAGAATCTCTAGTCAAAAGTGCTGCACTGTCAGAAAATTAATATTGAGGGAGCACTGCACTGTCAGAGAGTCATTACTGAGGAAGTGCTGCACTGTTGAAGGGTGAATTGTTTAGATGCAATACTCTGGTGGATGCTGTGTCCCCATATAAGAGGTAGGAGTGTATTTTTTTATGTCAGTGTACTAACTTGCAGAAAGCATATGGATTGTTTTACTGCTTATTGCTGTTTGTTGGATCTTATTGTGCATCTCAGTTTAGCAGCTCCACAGTGCTTCACCATGTTTTTGGTGTTTTCTGCCTTCATTACATTATAATTAAAACAATGATGTTGGCATTTAGTAGGAATTAGCCAAGGCAGTAGAGCGTGGTCTGGTCACGTTGAGTCTCTACAGCCCAGTCACTGGGGTGCATTGTTGCAGGTGACTTGTCAGAGATTGCTTACACTGTTTAATTCCAGTGCAATGCTGTTTGCAGGAACACAGTGCACCTGACAGCCCAGGGAAGACTCGCATTCCAAACAGCAGATACCCAAACTTGCATCAGCTGAGACTGTGCATCACACTCTCCCCCTACATCAGCATTGACTCCAACCAGTTCCGGACAATCCTACAACAAGGGAGGGAACATTTCTGGATCAGCCTTCCAGCAACAACACATTCACCTCAGGTACTCTCTTCCCTATTGCTTGATTGCACTCTGTCATGTCAACAAACATGGAACTTTATGTGGCCAAGCTCCAGGAGTATCAAAGTTTCATCTGCCCGGAGCTATCCCATTCTGTGGTTTTCGGACACAGTACTGACCTAAGCCTAGTCCCTGTTTGTCAGCCTGTACCTCAGACCACAGGATCGCTGCTCTCAAACAGAATGAAGCACTGGGGCAAAATTCACCAAAACCCATCAATGTAGAGAGAGCTTCTCTCTGTATCTAAGCCTGTGCTGTCCCTGTTCTGGGAATATTTGATGGGGACAGTGCAGAGAGAGCTCTACACTGTATCCAAACCTGTGCTTGGGAATGTCCAGTGCTGATTTAGAATGATATTGGGCTGTACAGAGAGGGGTGTTATATTATTGTAACTCTTTCTTAGTGGGAAGTGAATGGAGAGCTGGCCTTGGACCACTTTTCTTTGAAGAGCATGGGTAGAGGAGGACATATGGCTGTCTTACAGAGACAGGAAGATTGGTGTGTTTTAATGGCGTTCTCAGTACTTACTGTAAATTCTTCCTTTTCCTAGTCACACAGTTTCCCCATCACTGCATGTTTCACTGTTGGGGCTGCTGGCTGTCCCGTTCCACCCCACCTCAACCCCTCTCATGTCTGCCCTCCCTGCAGAAACTCCCTAATCTCTCGATGTTTCTGTTTTGCCCTGCAGGTCCCTTTCGTGATGAAGTGGAGGGGAAAGTTTGTCGTCAAGTTGAATCTCAGTAATGAGGAAGCACGTGACTGGTTTGTGGCCCAGGCCCACAGGCTTCACAGAAGGTTAGAAGTCAAATACATCACCCTGGAAGGAGGAGAGGGAAGGCCCAATATCGACTGGTTTCAGCATCATTCCGGGCAATTCAGCAGTGATGAATACATCACCCAGTTCACACTGCTGGCTGAGGAGCTGGGAAATACAACCATTATATCAACTGCTACACAGTAAGTGGTGATACCTCCATAATTCATCACAATGGACCTGGGTGTCAGGGTACAGGAATCATAGCATAGAGGTACAGCATGTAATTAGGAAGGTTCATGGTATATTATTAATACATTGAAACTTGTGTTCTAATGTGGACAGAGTCGTGTATTGCTTTAAGTTTGATTTTTATCTCTGTTTTGTCTGATAAGAAAGAGGAGACATAGCTTCAGTTTCATTTTTGAGTTCTGAGAGTGGTGAGATTTGTCTGGAAGCACCTTTACGTGCATTTAAATGAGATTCTAAACAACAGCCCTTTGAGGTGAACAGTTCATTGCTTTAGAAAATGGAGCCAAGGGGAGGGGTGGCACAGTGACTCAATGGTTAGCATTGCTGCCTCACAGGCCAAGGACCTAGGTTCTCTTTCATCCTCTGACGACTGTCTGTTTAGAGTTTGCACATTCTCCCCATGTCTGCATGGGTTTGCTCTGGGTGCTCTGGCTTCCTCCCACAGTCCAAAGATGTGCAGGTTAGGTGGATTGGCCACGTTAAATTGCCCGCCGTGTCCATGGGTGTGTAAATTATGTGGATTAGCCATGGGAAATCCAGTTTTATAGGGATAGGGGTAGGGAGTGTGTCTGGATGGGATCATCTTCTGAGGGGCGGTGTGCTTTTTATTGGGCCGATTGGCTGTAGGGATTCTATGATTCTATGAAATCTGGACTATTGTCTCACAGCAAGGTGACCTAGGGCATTGAGAGGCAGAGAAAGATTATGTTTGAAAGACAGAAACACCTTGGTTATCTGAGAGTGGGCTTTTTTCTTCAAGAAAGAAGCAGATCATTTGGAGAGAAAAAACCTGTAATATCAACAGCATAGTTTAGCAGTCTCCAAAACAGTCAAGGCAGAAGAAAAGTCATCCTGAGTGGCTTAGAAAATAGTCAGAGAAAAACTTCTGAAACAGAAGCTTTTGCCTGAGAGAGAAAGACAACCCACAAGCCTGTTGATAATAAGGTGTAGAGCTGGATGAACACAGCAGGCCAGGCAGCATCAGAGGAGCAGGAAAGCTGACGTTTCGGGTCTGGACCCTTCTTCACAGATGGGGGAGGGGAAGGGGCCTCTGAAATAAATAGAGAGGGGGGAGGCGATGAAAGAAGGTGGATAGAGGAGCAGATAGGTGGAGAGAAGACAGACAGGTCAAGGAGGTGGGGATGAAGCCAGTACAGGTGAGTGTAGGTCGAGTTGGGATGGGGGTTCGTCAGTGAGGAGGGAGGGGTGGGTAGGTGGGAGGGAATTGTACTGAAAACAAGAACTGCTGGAGATCACAGTGGGTCATACAACATCCATGGAGAGAGAGCAAGCTCGAGTCTAGATGACTTCCATCAGAGCTGAAGTGAAGTGTGGAAGGGACAGCATTTATGC
>NC_063348.1:1615855-1660242 GCF_021869965.1 Rhincodon typus
GGGTGTTGTGGTGGGTATTGGGTGTAGGATGCTGGTGGAGCAATCTTGACTTTTAACTGCCCTCTGGGCAATTAGGGATGGGCAATAAATGCTGACCTAGCCAACGATGCCCTCATCCTGTGAATGAATAAAAAAACGCTTAAAGTTCAGACTAAGTGATTGGAATGTGAGAATGGCAGAACAATGGTGTGTCTCCTGCCAGACTTGAAAGGCCAACACTGGGATGGGGGGAGGGGAAAAACGACATGGTAACAAGCTAAAAGAAAGGGTAGAAATAGTTCACAATTTGAACTCAATATTACGTCCAGAAGGCTGTCAAGTGCCTAGTCTGAAGATGAGATGTTGTTCCTCCAGTTTGTGCTGTGATTCACTGGAAGACTGCAGCATAGTGTTGCTGATGTGGCTTCCTTCTTCCATAACCGTGGTTTTCTGCCCACTGTGGTTGACAGGGCCCTCAACCACATTCGACCTATCACCCGTGTTTCCACCCTTGCCCCTTCCCATCACTCACAACAGTGTGGTTGGGTCACCGTTGTTCTCACAACGGGGGAAGACATGTGGGCATGCAAGCAGAATGCTGTGTTAAAATGATCAGCTATGAGAAGATCAGGGTCATGCTTGTGCACAGACCGGAGGTGTTCTGCAAAGTGGCCACGTAGTCTGCGTTTTATTTCTCCAGTGTAAGTAGGCGGCATTAGGTGCAGCGAATACAATACACAAGATTGGAAGTGGTACAGGTGAAATGCTGCTTCACCTGGAAAGATTGTTTAAACCCTTGGATAGTGAGCAGGGAGGAGGTGAAGGGGCAGGTGTTGCACCTTCTGCAATTACATTGGAAGAGGGGCTGGAGTGCTGGTGGTTATGGAACGGACTAAGGTGTCCCAGAGGGAACGGTTCCTGTGAAATGCAGATGGGGGGAATGAGGGGAAGATGTGTTTGGTGATGACATTCTGCTGGAGTTGTCTGAAATAGCAGAGAAAGATTCTTTGCATGTGGAGACTGGAGGGATGAGAAGTGAGAACAACGGTGACCCAACCACACTGTTGTGAGTGATGGGAAGGGGCAAAGGTGGAAACACGGGTGATAGGTCGGATGTGGTTGAGGGCCCTGTCAACCACAGTGGGCAGAAAACCACGGTTATGGAAGAAGGAAGCCACATCAGCAACACTATTTTGGGAGGTGGCATTGTCTGAATAGATATGATGTAGGCGAAGGAACTGAGAGAAATGGGATGGAATCCTTTCAGGGGTGGGAAGAGCTGTAGTGAAGGTAGCTATGGGAGTCGGTGGCTTTGTAGTTGATGGCAGTGGATAGTTTATTCCCCGCAATGGAGACAGAGAAGTCAAGGAAAGGATGGGAAGTGTTTGAAATAGACGATGTGAAAGTTATAGAGGGGTGGAAATTGGAGGCAAAATGAATGAAGTTTTCAAAGTCAAGGTGGGAGCATGAACTGGTACCAAAACAGTCATTGATATACTGAGAAGGGAGTTGTGGGAGGGGGGCAGTGTAGGACTGGAATAAGGATTGTTCCACATACCCCATAAAGAGGCTGACATAACTGGGACCCGTGCGGGTGGCCATAGCCACTCCTTTGACTGAGCAGAAGTGAGATGAATTCAAGGAGAAATTGAGAGCTATGATAAAGAGTCTCTTGAAGAGACATTAACCAAGGAAGCTTGTATCAAGTGAATGCAGAGGAATGCTGGAAAGAAACCAAGTATAGGTGTGCCCTCTAGATACAGAAATTTAAAGTGGAAGCAGAGTGTTGCTTAACTGAACAAATTCAGAAGTTGCTTGAAAAGCTCAGCAGGTCTGGCAGCATCTGTGTAGAAAAGGTCAGAGTTAACGTTTCGGGTCCAGTGACCCTTCCTCAGAACCGGTTCTGAGCAAAGGTCACCGGGCCCGAAATGTTAATTCTAATTTTTTTCTCCACAGATGCTGCCAGATCTGCTGAGCTTTTCCAGCAACTTCTGATTTTGTTCCTGATTTACAGCATCTGCAGTTCGTTCAGTTGCTTCACTGAAGTTTGAGTATCTGTACGGTTGTGGTTGAGGTCAAAAGGTTGAATCTTTATTTCTGATTTTTGTAAACATGATCATAAGATGTAGAAGCAGAAATAGGACATTCATCCCATCAAATCTGCTCTGCTTTTCAGTAAGATCATGGCTGATCTGATAATCCTCAAATCCATTTTCCTGCCTTTTTCCCCATAACCCTTGATTCCCTCACTGATTAAAAACCTGTCTACTTCAGCCTTGAATGTACTTAATGACCCATCCTTGACAGTCCTCTGCAGTAATTTTGGGACCTAAACTCTCCCATGTCCCAGCCCCCCACCCCACACACCAGGCCTTGTCACCACATAGCCTGCCATTACACAGGTATTGTGTTGTTAGTCACTAACAGTTCCCATCAACAACTATTCACCCTCCCAGCCTGATCATTAGCAACTCCTTTGTCTGTCCAACTGTCTTTCTCTCTCTTTGGGCTCTATCCTATCGTTTACTCCCTACCCCACCCACCTCCCTATAAACTGACATTTTCCCAGCCACCATCAGTTCTGAGGAAGGGTCACCGGACCTGAAACGTTAACTCTGTTTTCTCCTTCACAGATGCTGCCAGACCTGCTGAGCTTTTCCAGCAAATTTGTTTTTGTCCCAGAATATCTTCCTTGGGTAAGGGGACCAAAACTGCTCACACTATTCCAGCTGTGGTCTGGCTAGTGCTTTGTACAGTTTTAGCAAAGTTTCCCGACTTTTATACTCCATTACCTTTTGAAATAAAAACTAACATTCCACTTGCTTACCCTATTACATGCGGAACTTTTATGCCAGTTTTTTTCATATATGCCTTTTCTTTAAACCAACCATTGGCCACTTAGATTAACGGGAAAATGGGAGTTTGCATGTTCTCCCTGTGCTTGTGTGGGTTGCCTTCGGGTGCTCCAGTTTCCTCTCTCAGTCCAAAGATGTGCAGGTTAAGTGAATTGGCCATGCTAAATTACCTCATAATGTCTTGGGATGTGTAGGCCAGGTTCTCATTTCTCATTTACATAAAGTAAAAGGAAAGCTTAAGTATATCAATCCAGGTCTCAGTCTGGGATCTGATTTGTCCAATCTTACCATCACCTGGGGTCATAAGGAAAGCAAATGGAATATTGGCCTTTATTGTAATGGGCACCGAAGATAAAAATAAGATGACTGACTACCCTTGACATCAAGGCCATGTTTGGTCAAGTGTGGCATTAAGGAACCCTAGCAAAACTAGAGTCTATAGGAATCAGGAAGAAAACTCTGTTGTTTGGAATCTTACCTGGCACATAGGAAGATGGTTGTGGTTGTTGGAAGTCAATCATATCAACTCCAGGACATCTCTGCAGGAGTTCCTCAGGATAGTGTCCTAGGCCCAACCATCTTCAGCTGCTTCATAATGACCTTCCCTCCATTGTAATGTCAGAAAAGGGATGTTTGCTGATTATTGCACAACGTTCAGTATCGTTCGCAACTCCTTAGATACTGAAGCAGTTTAAATGCAACAAGATCTGGACAATATCCGAATTTGGGCTGAAAAGTGGTAGGTCATATTTGCGCCACATAAATGTCAATCAATGACCCTCTCCGACAAAAGAAAGTCTAACCATTCCCTTTTGACTACCATTACACTCATTGAATCCCACTCTGAACATTCTGGTGGCTGCCACTGACCAGAATTTGACTGGCAATTCTGCAATGACTAACTCACCACCTGACTTCCCAAAGTCTATCCACTATCTACAAGGCAGAGTGTGATGGAATACTGTACACTGTTCACTCTCTCCACCACCAACACTCAGTAGCAGTGGTGTGTATCATCTACAAGATGCACTGCAGAAATTCACCAAGGCACCTTGACAGTACCTTCTAAATCCACAACCAAGGCTACCAAAAAAGAGAAGGACCTACACGTAAACATCACCACCTGCAGGTTCCACCCTAAGTGACACATCATCATGTTTTGAAATATATCACAATTCCTTCACTGTCTCCTTGTATTAATTCCTTGTAATCTTTTAAAGCAGAGTCCATCTTTTTCATTTTCAGTCCGCAGTCCAAACCAATAAGAAGTTGTGGTTTGTTACATTTAGGGAACTGCAGATGATATCTATTCTCCTGAGTATATTTCCCTATTTTCAATTCACTGAGTGTCTGTCTGTCTGTCTGTCTCTTTCTATTTCATACTGCTGCATTCTGGCTCTCATTTCTCTGCTCACCTTGTTTAACCAATGATATTGTAAGAGTGATGCTTGTTTGGGACATGCTAATTGATACTATCACTATATATACCACAGGACTGCTCACATCCCTGTCTTTGTTCGGATGGCTCCTCGCCAGTCAGACTGGAGTTATGCAGGACTGAAGGGGCTCATTCCCACTGTTCTTCACTACAGCTTGCTAGGATACAGTTTCTTCATTCCGGATGCTGTAGGTAATGTAGCAACAACAGGAGCCAATTGGCAGCACAGTCAGAATTAATTTCTCTCTTCATCCTCTAAGCATTTCTCTTTCCCTCTTAAATTCAAACACTCCCAAAGCAGGAGTAGAACTGTGTTAGATACAGAGTAAAGCTCTGTCCAATGTATTATCAGAGGGATCATTGATTTCATGGTTGTCTTTAACATTTCTCTTCTGTAATTCATCTTTGAACGTGCTCTAGATGCCGAGAGCCGGGCTCCTCTCCTGTGGGAGTGCCGGGTATCAGAGTTTCACTGTAGAGGGAATAGTATAAGAGAAACATTCAAGGTTTCATCCTGCATTTATTACTATATCAAAAACATTTTGCAGTTACCTTTGTCAAAGAAAATTCCACCTTCTTGATGATGTAATCACTTATCCCTTTTACGCATACCAACTTGACACATTAAAATTGAAGTATTCAGGAATGAGTACTGTGACCTGGGGTTCTTCCAGGTGTTTTGTTTGTCTTGCAGTACAGTATTTCATCCACTGACTGTGCCTGTGACTTCTATCCCAAACTCCAATCCACTTGAAGAGAGAGTGGAAATTAAAGGGGAACTGGCCAAAATCTTCCAATCCAACTTCAGTTCAGGGCCTAATGGGTAAATGGGAATGTTACACCCTTGTTGAAAAAAGCAAACTAGAGGCCAGTTGGTGTAAACTTGGTGCTGCGAAAGGTTTGAGATCTGATCATCTGAAACAAACTGAACAGCGGCATAGATAAATTGTAATCAATTAGGGAAAGTCAGCATGGATTACTTAAAAGCAAATCATGTTTAAGTAAATAGATTGAATTATTTTTAATAAGGTGCCAGAGAGGGTTGATGAGGGTAACAGGGTACATGTGGTCTACGTGGTCCTCAAAGACATTTGATAAAATGCCTTTCGATAACGACTTTTGGATGCTTACAGCAGAAGAAGAGGCCATTGTGCTCCTCTTGTCCATGCTGGTGAACAATGATTGACTGCACTAATCTCATTTTCTGACTTTTGGACCAAAGCCCTGGAGTCTATGACAACTCAGGTGATTATCCAAATTCTGCTCGAATCTTTTAAGGCTGTATGACTTAACTCACCCCCACAACTTCAGGTACAGACTCATATCATCTGAGTGAAAAACATTCTACTCAACTCTCCTCTTCGCTTTCCACCTCTTACCTTAAATCTATGCCCCTGATTATTGACCACTCCATTTTCCAGTTACCTCCCACTTCAACACACCACCATGTTCCCTGGCCAACATTTCTGTCTTGGGCCTGCTGCAGTTCTCAAGTGAGGCTTAATGCAGGATGGAAGAACAGCATCTCATTTTCCACTTGGGGACCCTGCAAGCTCAGCACTCAATAGTGAGTTCAATCGTTTTAGGGTCTGAACACCTATGTCCTTATCCCAACTCCCACACACATGGGCTGCTATCACAAACAGCCCATTGTCAGCTACTAATGGTCTCCATTAGTAGCGATGCTGGCAAGGTGGCAGCTGCAGCTTTGGCTGTGTGGGGAGCCCAGATCGGAACTCCTAGTGATATTGCCGAGGCACAGAGGACCCCTGGTGGATCGACTGGACTTAGAACAAGGTCTCATTGCAGCCCAGAGACCAGAACAACATAGAGAAAGCCCAGAGACCTTAAGAAAATTAGAGCCGTGCTTGACAAGAAGGACTGTAAAGATGAACATTATTTCTTATTTTTCTGCCTTTATATTGTTCTGTCAATTGAACAAAAGATGAAGCTGTATTAAAGTAATTTCGTTTTATTCATTTTATAAACCAAAATGGCGCTGGATTGTGGCGACAAAACACTTTCATTGAATTTCCTGAATACACGTGTCAATAAAATGTTTGTTTGTTCTTTCATCCTTTCACTCATTTCATTCATCCATTCATTTCATTCATATATATGTCTTTTGTTGTGTTAGCCCTCCCCAATTGCATTATCCCTCCCCAATTGCATTATCGCTCACATTGCTGGGTTGAATTCCATTTGCCTGTGCTCTGCCCAGCTGACCAGTCTGTTGAAATCCTTCTGCAGTCTACAGTTATCCTTCTCACTCTTTACCACCCTACCAATTTTCATGTTATCCATGAAATTCTTGATTGTACCCCCATATTTACATTATTAATGAAACCCATAAACAGCAAGGGCCCCAACACTGAGCCCTGTGACACTGTACTGGAAACAAATTTCCAGTCATGGAAACATCCCTCTACCGCTACCCTCTTCCTCCTGCCTCTCAGCCAATTTTGGACCCAATCTGTCACTCTGTTTTGAATCCTTGGATTCTTACTTTCTTGACCAATCTTCCATGAGGGATCTTATGAAAAGCCTTGCTAACGTCCATGTAGACCACATCAAATGTATTACCCTTATCAACTCCTGGTTACTTTGTCAATAAATTTGATCAAATTTGTTGAATACAAGCTTTAACAAATCTAAGCTGTTTATCCCCTATTAGTCCATGTCTTTCCAAGTACAGACATATGCTGTCCCTCCAAATTCTTTCTAATAACTTGCCTAGCACAGAGATTAGACAGGACTGGCCTGTAGTTTCCTGGTCTATCTCCACTCCCTTTTTAAATAATGGCACAATGTTAACCATCCTTCAATCCTCTGGCACATTGCCTCCTCCAACAGCCCGGGATGTATCATAGTTAAAATTCCCACACATGGAGTTACCAGCCAAGGAGAAGCCCATGGAGTGAAAAAGCAAGTGTTATCAAGGAGAGAGCAAGCAGCGGTGAGTGCTTGTTTTCTGGGTTGGTGGATGGTATGTAGTGAAATTTCCCAGAGGTCAGTACTAGGACCACCCCTTTTCTCAGTGCACCTTTCCTAGGTCTGAGGGTGACCCAAAGCCGGGAGGTTTTGTCACCAATGATGAGATTGCTAAACTTCAATGGGTCATAGGTTGGTGTCACAGGTGGACAGAAGGCAGCTGAAATTCAACATGAAACAATACATTTTGGTCAGAAGAATATGAGAGGTGATGTACAATAATGGGTACAACTCTCAAGGAGGTAGGGGAGCAGAGAATCCTAGGTGTATATGTGTATCAGTCATTGAAAATAGCAAGGTGGGTTGACAAAATGGCTAGTAAAGCATACAGTATAAATAGGCTGTATAAATAGAGACACAGAGGATGGCATCAAGGAAACTGTGGTGAGCTTGTTTAAAGTGCTAGTTCAGCCTCAACTGGACTGTTGTGTCCTGATCTGGACGCCATACTATAGAAAGGATAAGAAGGTATTAGACAGGTTGCAGACAAGAACTATGTAATGGGATGAGGAAGTTCAGTTTGTAGATATAGTGGAGATGTTGGGATTGTTTTCCTTGTGATGAGAAGGTTGAAAGGAGATTTGTTAGAACTATACAAAATCATGATTCAGGATAGAGCAGATTTTGGAGAAACTGTTAACATTGGTGAAGGGTTGTGACCAGAGATGATGGATGTGAAAGACTGGGTAACTGATGGCAACATGAGACAGAACCTGTTTAATCAGTGACTGGCTATCTGAGGGTGAGGGGGTAGTGAATCAAGGATTTGAATTGAGCTGTCTGAGACTATAGGCAAGGTGGGTGGTCAATCAAGGCTTTCAAAAACAAATGGTCTAAACACTTCAGAAGAAGAGGAAATTGTGAGTACAAGAAAGACCGGTTGGTGGACAAGCTGAGAGAACAGCCATGCATATGACAGGTTGAATGGCATCCTTCTGAACTGCAAGCATTCTGTAATTCTATGAATGCAGAACATTCCAACACATAACTTGTCCAGTTGGTGTCACATGGCAATTGGTGAAGCCAAGTTCATGGGAATGATTTGATGCTGGTGACAGTGTACAGGTTCCTAGCAGTCTGCTGACAGAGGCACAAGATTGCCTCATCACTGAGGGCAGAACAAATGACATTGACCCCATGTGCAGAATCTCGCCATCAGTGGAAGGTCATGACAGCTTTCGTAGGCTACTTGCTTTTCTTTACTTAATTAGGGTGTTTGGTGGGGACAATGTTGACGGCGTTTTCGTCTGTATCTAACCTCGTGCTGTCCGTGTTCTGGAAGTGTTTAATGGGACAGTGCAAAGCAAGCCTTACTCTGTGTCTAACCCCATGCTGTATCTTTTCTGGGAGTGATTTTTAAAAATTAATATGTGGGATGCAGGCATCACTGGCTGGGCCAGAATTTATTGCCCATCCCTAGTTGCCCTTCAGAAGGTGGTGGTGAGCTGCCTTCTATAACTGCAGCAGTCCATGTACTGTTAATTGACCACAGTGCCATTAGGGAGGGTATTCCAGGATTTTGACACAGCAACACTGAAGGAATAGCAAAGTATTTCCAAGTCAGGATGATGATTGGCTTGGAAGGGAACTCTTAGGAGACGGTAGTCCTGTGTATCTGCTGCCCTTGTCCTTCTAGATGGAAGTGGTCATGAGCTTGGAAGGTGGGTTTGTGCTTAATGAGGACGGTGCAGGGGAAGCTTTACCCTGTATCTAACTCATAGAAAACCCAATCCTCAGATACTCATTCATGCATTTTGTTATCCTTTTGACCTTTTGTGGTCTGTTGAATTGTGAATAACTGAAAATACAAAAGAAGAGATTTACATCTGCAATTGAACAGCCCGTGTCACTCCAGACTATTATGTGCATTCATCAAAACATAGACAAGAAGAGGAAGAATAGGCCATTTGGCGCTTCAAGGCTGCTTCATTCATTATGATTATGGCTGATCATCCAACTGAAGAGCTTGTTCCTGCTTCTCCCCCAGACCATTTGATCCCTTTAGCCCCAAGTGTTATATCAACTCCTCCTTGAAATCCTACAATGTTTTGGCCTCAACTACTTCCAGAATTAGTGAATTGCACAGATTCACCACTCTTAGGGTGAAGAAATTTCTTTTCATCTCAGTCCTAAAAGATTTACCTTGTATCCTTAGACTGTGACAGGCTTTTGGACTCCCTAGTCAGTAGGAACATCTTTGTTGTTTCTACCCTCTGATCCTATTAGAATTTTATCAATTTATATGTGACCCCACCCCTGTCATTTTTCTTACTCCAGTGAAAGTAGTCCTAATTGATCCAGTCTATCTTCATTTGCCAGTCCTACCAAGCTTTATGAGACGAGGGAAAAGCTCTCTGATCTAGAGTCAACACAGCCTGTTGGCAGTTTCCTCGAGTGCACAATGCTTGAAGGCCAAGGAGAGTGTCCATTCTTCAGGCATGAATGGCCCAGTACTGAGACTCCTCCAGGCTGTGTTGTTCCACCTCCTCTGCTGGCTGATCTGCATGCCCCAGAAGGACGGTGGGGAGGGGGAATGGCTGAGACACTCAACAGCAATCCCCCCAACCTCCCCCCATCCCAGTCTCAGCTGAAATGACTGAGCTGACTGAAGCCCCCAACGCTCGGCCATTCGCTGTCCCAGCAGCTTCAAACTCCTGTACACACATATCTCCCCTTGGAAACTGTCACTGCCTTAAAAAAAATTACAAACATCACATTAAGCCCATTCTTCTGATATATTCAGATCTTTACCCCCACCCCCTCCAATGACAATCACTGACTGAACAAATTTTTCTACTGTCCTCTTTCTACCTCTTCCAACCAAGGTCTCCTCCCAAAATCAGAACTGATCTAGCCTTCGTTCCATTTAAAATTTAACCCTCGTTTCCCCATGATTGATTAGCCCATTATTAATAGCTGGTCAGCCAGTGATGTCTAACTGGTAATGTCTCATATAGCTTCATCTCAACCATTTACTCCCATAATCTATTTCTCTCACTTCCTGTCTCAGTGCCTACTGAGCGTGTCCACCGTCTACAAGGCACAAGCCAGGAGTATGATTGAATACTCCCCACTTGCCTGAATGGATGCAGCTCCAACAACACTCAAGAAGCTTGATATCATTTGGAACAAAGCAGCCTGTTTGATCACATTCACAATCATCCACTCCCTCCACCACCAACGCTCGGTAGCAGCAGTGTATATACGCGTCTATAAGATGCACTGCAAAAATTCACCAAAGATCCTTCGACAACACCTTCCGAACCCACAACTACTTCCATCTGGAAGGGTAAGGACAGCAGATACATTGAAAACACCACCCTCTTGCAAGTTCCCTTTCTAGCCATTCACCATCCTGACTTGGAAATATATCGGCCGGTCCTTCACGGTTGCTGGGTTAAAATACTGGAATTCCCTCCCTAATAGTATTGTGGATCTACATACAGCACAGAGACTGCAACAGTTCATGAAGCTTACTATCACCTTTTCAAGAGCAACTAGGGATGGGCAATAAATTTTGGCCAGCCAGTGAGGCCCACCTCCCAAGAATGAATTAAAAAAAAAACTTAAGGAGATTCTCTCTCTCTCTCTCTCACTGTTTCTCTCACTGCCCCTATGTCAGTGTCCACTCCCAGAATCCAGGGTCTGACACTGAAGCATACAACAGTCCTGCAAGTGGTGTGGCAGCAAATGGTAACCCCTCACAGTCTCAAAGTGATCTACAGGTATTATTAGGTGGTTCTGTGCTCCAACGCAACCTATTGGCTGACCTTCACATTGTGGTTTTTGACCTTGCAGGAGGCTCGCTGACAAAAGGATTCCTTGCGGATGAGGAACTATTTATTCGTTGGTTGCAGATCGTGACCTTCTTACCAGTAATGTCATTCAGTACCCCGCCTTGGGTCTTTGGTGAGAACTGGGTAAGAGATGATAGATAGGTGGAGAGGAGCTAACTAACGGCATTTGGATGAGGTTTTGAGGGTGTACACTAACTTCCAGTTTGTAACTCACTCCTGGGTGTCTGTTATTCGAAATATAAACCCCATTTCAAACCCCTCGATTAGATTCCAGTCTGTTACTCACTCTCAGGTATCTGTTATTCTATACATAAACCACCCTGAATGCATTGATTAGATTCCAGTCTGTAACTCTCACCTGGGTACCTACTATTCTATATATAAACCACCTCAAACTTCTTGGTTAGAGTCCAGTATGGAACTCACTCCAGGGTATCTGTTGTTCTATATAGATCCCTCCCCATAGGCCTGGATTATGAATCACTGTTGATTAGTGTGGCACTCTCTGTTGCAGATTGTGAATGTGACCCAGATGTGCATACAAAGACACCAGAGCTTTGTGGTGCCACTCATTATAAAACAGGCTGCAGAGCTGGCATCCCTTGGGCACCCTGTGTTTCGACCACTGTGGTGGGTCAGTCCAGATGACCCAAAGACATTGACTGTTGATGACGAGTTTCTGATTGGAGATGAGGTATGAGCATATGCTGTCAGTATGTTTGTGTCACAGGTTCCTGAGAGTAGCTTTTGCTCATTGCTTGTTGCCTGTCCTACTTGCATCCTTTGATGAAATACTAGGATTATTCCACAGATCACTTCCTGATGATTATGAATCTGCGGCCTTTCTGACATGCCAGGTATAAGGAGTTGGGCATGGGACTGGCAGTGAGGTGTTAGGAATAGGTTCCAAAGTTTGGGATGAGGTCATGTTTGTGGGGATATGTGGGAAGTTTGGAATGATATTGTAGTGGTCATTCTGGATGTAAGACAAGCACAAATGAGGTTTTCCACAGTCCACAAACAGAGGTAGTGGTGGGAATGGGTCAGTGTTCCACAGGGGGAAAAAGATTGTCTCAGTGATGGAGGAGGAACTGACTTCAAATGAGAAGCACAGAGTTAGTAGTTAGAATGTGTAGCAGGCACTAAGACAATGGCGTAAGTCTTCCAAATGTATAAATGAAGAAAAGTGTTGCGTATTCCAGGAGAAGACATTGGAAAAATAGCTTGAAAGCTGAGGCATTGAATGGGGTTGAGGTAGAGATGGCTATGGTCAATGTATGTATGGAAGCTGGTTCTTCAACTGACTTCCAGACAGGAGCATCAGTACAGACAAAAGTGAAGTGACCCTCCCTACATGGCCTGTCATAGTTCTGAGGCAGTTTTATACAGGCACACTAACGATTATTGCTGAGTACAGTGCCTGCTATGTGTAACCCATCTGTTTCCTGCACATAGGTACTGGTGGCACCGGTGACGGCACCAGGCAGAGTTCACAGAGACATCTACCTGCCAGGAAGCAGCTACCAGTGGAAGGATGTGAACACTGCGCAGGTATTTGATGGTGGTACCCTCCTGCAGGATTACCCAGTACCCCTGACCAACGTGCCAGTTTTTATCAGGCAGGACTCTTAGAGACAGCACACGGTATCCTAGGTCCCTGAAGAGACCAAAACCGTTCCGAATTCCTGGAGAAGCAGATTCCTTCCTGACCAGAGGATGACTGTCCATAGTCTACTGAATGTCAGCACATGTTTGAGAAAAGGCACCAGCCTGCCAGCTCTGTGGAAGGAAGCTCACAAATATTAACTCTTCTGTCTATCAATGTAACTCACATTGCCAAGAGGTTAACAGTGCCAGCACAATGTGCTTTGCGATAAAAATGAACTGCCTCCTGACTAACCAATCGATAGGGTATTCTTCAGGCACTGCAGACTTAGCTCGAGGCTTTTAGCCCCTGATTTAGGGTCTAGGCTTATGCCAGAGGCCAGGGATCGGATCAAGCCAAATTTCTCTATCTTTATCACAGCCATCAGCCATTTACATGTCACAGCCTTACAGATTACTTTAACACATTGATGAGAGTTTAAACGGTCACCAAGTTGGTCCCCAACACACACTCCCAGGACAGGGTTAGATACAGATTAAAGTTGACTCTACACTAACCCCAACAAACACTCCCAGGACTGGAACAGCATGGGGTTAGATACAGAATAAAAATCTTTCCATACTGTCCCCCATCAAACAGTCTCAGGACAGGGACAGGACGGGGTTAGATACAGAGGAAAGCTCCCTCTGTGGTACAACACATAGCATGCTTTTTATGTGAAGATTGATTTATAATGAAGTAGAAATTGTGCCTTTAACTGTCAGTCAATGCGATTACAATCTTTTTAAAGAGTAATTAAAATCTGTTTCCATTTATAGATGTGTCTTAAAAACGAATTGCTCAAACTTTTCTGCAAGTTGTATAAATCTTCATGTATCAAGTCACATGCCACGTCTTGAGGCTCTTGGTTTTGAATTTTGCGTTGATGCTCAATTCCCGAGAAGGGGACCTGTAAAAACATCTATAATATTCCAAAATTCAGTCAGAATCTGCTACTTGCCGCCTTCTGTTTTTGTGGTACAACTAGGTGTCTGTCTGTGACAGCACTGGGGCTCAGCTGGGGTGTCCTCCAGAGACTACAGACTACTATACCATCACTCCCCACCCCACGTCCCTGGATGCCTTTCATTTGTCTCTTCATCGTCACTTGGAAATGTTTTACTGTTAGTTCTGGCTTTGGGTCAAAATCCTGGACTTCACTTTGTCACAGCATTGTGGCAGTGGACAGCAGTGTTTCACCAGGGAAACCTTATTGAGGTCAAATGATGGTGGGTAATTAATAGCCAGCAATGCCTAACTCCTTGAGTGAATGTTTGGATTGTATAAAGGATGATGTTGAATTGCTTTATTAAACCTATGGGACTGCCAGAAATGCTGCAGTTTATTCACTGGAAGAATATGAGAGGGCATTCAGAATCTGCAGTTTCTCAGAGTTTTGGGAAGGAGATGGGGATTCTACCAACTGGTCACTTCCAGCAAGTTCATCTCCAGTTTCTCTTTACTCAAGTGTCACCAAATTGCAAAGCAGCTTTGAAGAAATATTTACCAAATGTCATGATATTACAAATTGCCACATTTAAGAAGTGACTTATTTAGAAGTGAGCTAATGAATGCAAAAAAGACATGATGTGGGGTGTTGGGCTGAGGTGGACAAAGTCAGATGTCACATGACATCAGGTTATAGTCCAACAGGTTTATCACACAACCTTTTGGAGCACTTCCCCTTTGTCAGGTGCACTGAGAGAGCAGAGCATACAGACCCACAGGTTATAGGCAGAGAGATCAAAAGATCATACAACTGGTGGGTATGGAGTGTCAGATAATAAGTCTCTGCGGGTGACCAAAAGTGTTAAATGGTGAGTAAAGTGTCAACAGCTGAATAACCAGCGAAGGGATGACCTATAATCTGATTAAGTGAGGCAGAGAGATAATTACAAAAATTTAAAAATATTGTGGTGCTGGAGACAAACTAAATGACTGGAATCGCATGCCGAATTCAAAACTTTACAAACTAATTAAGGTAGAGAGATCATAACCATTTATCAAGGTGATGTTTTCAAAACAAGACAGTGAGGAAAATTTTACAGATACAGAACAGTAAAGTGGGATCCCCAGTTACCACAGTTGAAAGCGGTACCACCACAGGGAAATCCATCATCAACTTAATTGACCACACCCTTCAACCAGCTGAAACCGAGGTTCTCAGCCAAGGGCTCAATTTCTGCCCTGCTACCAAAATGGACATCATGGATCTCACGGCAGACACAGAGGAATTCATCAGGCAAATGAGGCTCTGGGAATTCTTCCACAAACCCCAAGATGTCAGCAGCGAGCCCAATGAGACAACCAATGAACTCAAACAGTCGACAGAGAGATCCGTGGTGCAGTGACCAAAGAAGGAATCGAGTTAGACTCTTCCAGAAGGCTGCTGCGCTAGGTTCGACCTGTATGCTCAAGCTGTCGGGAGATGCATTCATAGATCATAGAATCCCTATAGTGTGGAAACAGGCCATTCAGCCCAACTAGTCCACACTACCCCTCCGAAGAGCATCCCACCCCGACTCATTCCCCTATCCCTGCATTTCCCCATGTCTAACCCACCTAATCTACACATCCCTGAACACCATGGGCAATTTAGCATTGCCAATCCACCGAACCTGCACATCTTTGGACTGTGGGAGGAAACCAGAACACCTGGAGGAAACCCACACAGACACGGGGAGAATGTGCAAACTCCACACAGCCCGAGGGTGGAATTGAACCCGGGTCCCTGGTGCTGTGAGGCTAACCATTGAGCCACCGTGCCGCATTAACGCCAGATTCATCAGCCGCACTCACAAGACAGCGCAGAACTTTACCCAAGCACAATTCAATGTCATCCATGCTCTCAAGACCAATTGCAACATTGTCATCAAACCAGCAGACAAAAGGAGGAGCCATCGTCATACAGAATAGAACAGACTACTGCAAGGAAGTGTACAGACAACTGAATAACCAGGAACACTACAGAAAACTACTTGCTGAACACACCCATCAACTAAACAGACTGATCAAGACTTTTCATCCAGACCTTCATCATCCCATGTACTTCTGACATAGGAGACTTCTACTGCCTTCCAAAGATACACAAAGCCAACACACCTGGACCTCCCATCGTATCAGGCAATGGGACCCTGTGTGAGAACCTCTCTGGCTACGTCGAGGGCATCTTGAAACCCATTGTACAAGGAACCCCCAGCTTCTGTCACAATACTACAGATTTCTTACAGAAACCCACCAGTCGAACCAGGAACATTATTCATCACAATGGACATCTCAGCACTCTACACCAGCATCCTCAACAACAATGGCATCGCTACGATAGCCTCAGAACTCAGTACAAAACAACTCACCCGCTTCATCCCCAACTGCAACTTCGACAACCAATTCTTCATCCAGACACACGGAACAGCCGTGGGAACCAAATTTGCATCCAATATGCCAACATTTTCATGCACAAGTTCAAGCAAGACTTCTTTGCTGTGCAGAACCTCTGACCAATGCTATACACCAGATACATCAACGACATTTTCTTCCTTTGGACTCATAGTGAGGAATCACTGAAACAACCACACAGTGATATCAACAAATTTCATCCCACCAGACTTACTGTGGACTACTGTTCAGAATCAGTCTTGTTCTTGGACACATGGATCTCCATCAAGGATGGACACCTCAGTACCTCACTCTACTGCAAGCCCACAGAAAATCTCACAATGCTGCACCTCACTAGCTTCCACCATAAACATATTAAAGAATCCATCCCCTACGGACAAGCCCTGCGCACACACAGGATCTGCTCAGATGAGGAGGAACGCGACAGATACCCAAAGGTATTGAAGGATGCCCTCATAAGAATGGGATACGATGCTCAACTCATCGGTCGTCAGTTCCGACATGCCACAGCGAAAAACTGCAATGACCTCCTCAGAAGATGGACACAGGGTACAACTGACAAAGTACCCTTCATCGTACAGTACTTCGCCAGATTGGAGAAACTACACCACGTTCTTTGCAGCCTTCAATACATTATCAATGAGGATGAGCATCTCGCCAAGATCTTCCCTACACCTCCACTTCTTGCCTTCAAATAACCGCCAAATCTTATGCAGACCATTGTTCACAGCAAACTGTCCAGCCTTCAGGACAACATTGACCACAACACCACACAACCCTGCCATGGCAACCTCTGCAAGACAATTCAGATCATTGACATGGATACTATCATCACACGTGGGAACACCACCCACCACATAGATGGTAGATACTCATGTGACTTAGCCAATGTTGTCTATCTCATAGGCTACAAGCAAGGATTTCCCGAGACATGGTATATTGGAGAGACCACTCAGATGCTACAAAGATAGATCGATGGACACCTGCAACAGTTGCTAGACAGGAATGTTCCCTCACAGTCAGGGAACACTTCAGCAGTCAAGGGCATTCAGCCTCCGATCTTCAGGTACATGTTCTCCAAGGCATATTTTGAGATACACGACAACGCAGAATCACTGAGCAGAAACTGATAGCCGAGTTCCGTACCCATGAAGACGGCCTCAACCGTGATCTTGGGTTCATGTCATATTACAGGTGACCCCACCATACTGTTCTGTCTGTAAAATCTTCCTTACTGTCCTGTTTTGACAGCATCACCTTGATAAATCGTGATGATCTCTCTACCTTAATTAGTCTGTACAGTTTTAAATTCGGCATGCAATTCCTGTCATTTAGTTTGTCTCCAGCACCACAATATTTTAAATTTTTTGTAATTATCTTTCTGCCTCACAATCAGATTATAGGTCACCCCTTCGCTGGTTATTCAGCTGTTGACACTTTACTCACCATCTAACACTTCTGGTCACCTGCAGAGACTTATTATCTGACACTCCACTCACACCAGTTGTACAATGTTTTGATCTCTCTGCCTATAAACTGTGGGACTGTGTGCTCTGCTTTCTCAGTGCACCTGACAAAGGGGCTGGGCTCCGAAAGGTTTGTGATTTCAAATAAACCTGTTGGACTATAATCTGGTGTCGTGTATACTTCTGACTTTGCTAAAAAGACACACAATTCCAGCTGTTGTATTGTGGGATTATTCCTGGCAGTAACAAAAGAGCCTGTCTGGAGCCTCAAGCACTGGATTGATTTTATTCAATAACATCCCTTTGCCTAGACCTTTGATAAGAATGAAAATTATGGGTTTTGCAGTAAATTTCTAGTTTGCGTACATGATGTTCCTTGTGTTCTTTATCTACTCTTATTTCCCACCTGATCCTCACCCATTCTCTCCCGTGACCCTCCATAGCTGCTTTCTGCCCACTTTCTCAGATTTATCTAGCTGCACTCCATAAATCTTTTCTAAAGCCACTTATATCTTTTTGGTTTCTTCAACACTAATCATTTTAGTTTCTCTTGGTGCCATCGTAATTGTTTGTTGAAACAACCTGCCATTCCCCTTGACTAGCCTTAATGAGACTTGTGTTCTGTCTTCACTGAATGCTTATGTTAGTGCCCAACCTTCTCCTCCCCACTCTGTTGGACATGGCTGAACTTGTTCTACATGTTATGAAGTCTATTGCTGAGACCACCCTCAATGGGGGAGAAATGAAAGTTGTAGGTGAAATTAAAGCTCTGTAAGGACTCTGTGAACCAAATGGCAAGGCATCCCTGTATCTGGATAGTACTAACCACATCCCATCCCTTCAGCCTCATTTTCTTACCTTGACTAACTGTCCACTCCCACATCCAGGTCTTTGTACTTCACTCCTCCATGACCCTGACCCTAATCCATCCTGTCCCTTTGCCCTCCCCTTGTCAAGTCACTCTTGCCCACCCTGAACCACTCTGCAAGCTGCCACCTCCCTCCCTCACGGTAAACAAAAGATGCTGAGCTCAGAGGTAAACAGCACAAAGCTGCCAGGATTTTCAGTTCCCAAATGATTAGATCAATCACTCTCTGCCACCGCCTCTATATTTCCATAAAATTCCCCTGTTGCTTCTGACCCTGCAACCTGCCTCAGCCACACCAGCCATGTGGTGTGTGAGAGCCCACAATGAATTTCCAATCACATAAGGAGGGAGCTGCAGTCAAGGAGAATGTGTGTCTTGGGAAATCCACTGACAGGGAGGGGCTGGTAGCTGCTGCAGTTAGTAACGATAAGGCGAAGCACTCGGCCACTGGTCCTTTATTGACCTTCAGTAGGCTTAAACCCTTCTCTCTGAAGCTTAGCTGTACAGCCAGGGACATCTTTATTCAGAGACCCAGTCCAGACTCCATTCTGGATGGGAAATATTGGCAATTATTGGACAATGGCAGGAGAAGGTGAGAGACAGAAACAAAGACCGGGAATTAATAGCTTCAATAGGAAGGGAGACGAGTGGGATCAGTCTGTCCTGTACAACCTCGTCATGACATGAACATCACACATCACACATCCCACTGTCTGTCCAACAACTCCCCCTGCAGGCTGCCAGGGTTTGCTGCAGGTTCTGGTTTTAAATTCACATCCTGACCGTTAACACTGAGCAACTAATTCAGAGACAGGCAAGATGAAGAAGCTCTCTTTAATTATCACAAATGGAGGTGAGGTTGTGAAGCAAGATTCATTGATAGCACCTCCCTGTGCACTAACCTCGGGTGAGACTCAATACAATTGCACCCCCCCCCCCCCACCAACTCCAAAAGAGGGCAGGGCTGTTCACACCACCACCAACCCCTCTCCACACACCCCGCCATCCCCAATCACCCTGAGCTCAGTCCAGCCTCTGTGATCTCTGAAACCGCAAAGACAGACAAAACATTCCACCCAGAATGGAAGTTCAGGGCTCCCAGGAAGAGTGGCAATGGGGGAAGAGTAATGCCAAGACGCCAGCTGTCAAACTATTCTGTGCCACGCTCCTGAAGGTTGCTCCGCAGTGAGCTGCACGGCTGTGGTTCATGTTACTGGCTGGGCCTGTTGTTCAAGTTGAACAGGGACAGGATATCGAGCATAGCCTGTCGGAAATGCTTCCCAAAGCGGTGAGAATCCTAAAGGCAAAGAGAAGCAGTCACCCCATTGTCTCCCAGAGCGCGCAGGTCATTAAAACCACAAGAGCTGGTGTTTCAAAGTATACCCCAAACCCTCCTCTATTTGGCTTCACTGACCTGGGGGAAAACGGGGGATAGTCAGAAGGCAACGAAAGGAGGGAGCGTGACAGATAGTGGAGAAGAGAGAGAGCAGGAGAGTTACAGCACAGGAGAGAGACAGAGAATTACAGACAGTGGAGGAGAAAAGGGGATTACAGATATTGGAGAAAAGAGGCGGGGCGGGGGGAAGTAGGATTAGGAATAGCGGAGGAGAAAGGGGAAGGGTGACAGACACTGGAGGAGAGACAGGGAAGGAGTGTAACAATAGAGGACAGAAAATATAGAGAGGGTAATAGATAGTAGAGGAGAGAGATAGGGAGGTAGGGTGACAGACAGTGTGGTAGAGAGACAGGAATGGTGAGATGGTGGAGGAGAGAGAGAGGGAGGGTGACGGTGCAGGAGACAGACAGAAATGGAGGCAGTGAAGATGACAGTCCATGAGAGAGAGAGAGAGAGAGCAAAAGAGAGGGAAAGTGACAGTGGAGAGAGACAGAACAGTGATAGTGGGGTGGGGGCAAGATAGATTGAGAGACAGTAGGAACAGGAGATTATTCAGAGTCAGACAGACAATAACTGTGAGCAAACAGCTTTCTCTCCATAAAGTGTGAGAAGTAGCGAGAAAGCCCCTGGTTTGGAGAGACTCTGTCAGGGTAATGTATTCAGTCTCGAAGCTGTGAATCTGAGGTAGCCCTTTCCCTCCAAAAGCTGAGCTGTCGGTCACTTTCCAGTGGAATGAGATTGACTCAGCCGCCCGAAACCTGCTCAGTCCCCAGTGTACAGTAAGGTAGTGTCCCCTTCACCATGACCACCCCCACCACCAACCCCACCCCTGGCCCACTAATGTCAACCAACAAACAATTCCCCTACCCCACTGCACCTGGTTTGGCTGGTGAGGGACTTACCGTCTCAGGACTGGAGAATTTACACGAGATGTGCATGTTGATGAGTGTCTCTCCAACCATAATGTATGAGACTCCATAACCATCATCAGCCACCTGCCAAAACACAGACAATGATCACACATAAACAGTGATTACAAACGGCATGAGAGACACCCTCCAAACACATGACCTCACACACCCAGACCCAGAGCCACCCCATCCAGCTCCCCGTCACTCTCACACCCACCTAGATGCCCTCCTCCTCTACCCAGAGCTCTTCCCATGCTCCATGCACAGAGTCTCCTACCTCTTGTCTGTTCCCTCCCATCCCCTCGCTCTGACCCTGTCTTGGCCCTGAATGAGGGACCCTCACCCACCCTCTGAGCTGCAGCAAATGGAGTTTCCACCAGGGCCCAGTCATGTACCTCACTCTGCGCCTGCCCCCCTCACTCTATTCCACTGGAGAGCAGGACCACACCTGCCTTTCTCCAGTGAATCAGGAGGAGGCAATCTGCCAAGTCTGGCTCACCCAGCAGAGGGAGTGAACGTCACAGCAGCACCCTGCTCCCCCCTCCATCAGCATAGTACTCACCGGGCCAAAACCCCCTCCGCTCGAGACATACTGGGGAAATCTGTTGACATCCACGAGGTCAAGCAGCTGGTGGGGAGTCTGGCTGGTGGACAGTTTCCAGGGCTCTGACAGTACCTGAAGGAGACATGCTGTTTTAACAGAGACACATACACACACACACGCACAGATCAGAGAGGGAGATCAGGAACTCTCCCACCACCATTGCCCACATGCCGGTCAGGCCCCACATGAGGGACCAATGAGCTCAGGCCAAGGGGTGTCGGTCTCTGTTTATTTGCTCATGGGTCATGGGCATTGCTGTAAAAAGTAGTTGCTGTGCAGTAGGTCAGACCAGGGAAGGGCGACGGATTTCCTTTCCCAAGAACATTGGTGAATGAGATAGGTTTTTACAGTCATTGTGATAATCATGGCAGCTGTTAAATTCTTCGTTTTATTATTTAAACTTAAATTCCAACAAGCACAGGCCCAGGATGTTAGGCTGAGCCTCTCGGTTACTAATCCCACTTGGCCACTGTTTCCTGACTCTGAAGTACAGATTGCTCAGGTTCAGTTCCTGGTCCAATGATTCCATTGTCTGGATCCAGACAGTCTGTGCTGCAGAACAAAAGGACTGCTGCACTGTCACAGCTGCCAGCTTTTGGAATGAGATATCCCAGCCTCCATGAAGGCAATTAACTGGTGCCATTTGATCCATTGCTTGTCGAATGGAGACTGCTTCAATTGTTTGGATCATTGCACAGTCCTGCAGCTCTCTAGGAAGGCAACGTCCAAATGCAGCTCCGTACAAAACAAGGGAGTACACAGTCCAAAAACACCCACCTCCTTCAGGAACGGAGACTCTACTCCTAAGTATTTGGACACCACATAAAGACAGAAGAGGTGCCGGTCGATGCCAGCTCCTGTCATGGCATGACGATACAGATCCTGATGTTTCTCCGCTGCCTGTTTAAACAGTTTCAGCTTCTGTTCCCTCTGAGAGTTAGACAGAAAGAAACACAATGAGGCAGACTCAATGATTCCCACAGAAAGTCATCACCATGAGTGTACCCCACTGTGCTGTGCAGAGACTTCATAAACAAGAGGATTGCAAAAACTGAAGATGGTAACGTTAAAGAAAATCCAAACTGATGTATTGGGGCAAGAGGATATCCGGGGAAAGAGTGGGGGGCCATTAGGATCCAGAGCAGATCGTGTGGAGCCGGAAGACTTAGCCAAGATTTTAAATGAGTACTTTTCTTCTGTATTCATGAGAGAGAAGGACAATGTAGGTATAGAGATTAGAGAAGGGGACCGTGATATATTGAATGAATTAGCATTGAGAGAGAGGAGGTTCTACTGGTTTCAGACGATTTCAAAGTGGATAAATCCTCAGACCCGATCCCAGGAGATTGCGGTGGCCCTGACATTCATTTTCAAATCCTCTCCTGCCACAGGAGAGGTGTCAGAGGACTGCATGACACCTAATGCAGTACGTTGTTCAACAAAGTGGTAGTGATAAACCAATAGTGATAGACCAATGAATCGAACATCAGTGGTAGGGAAATGATTTGAGAAACATTACAAGGGACAGAATCAATCTCTACTGGGAGAGGCAAGGATTAATTAAGGCTAGTTCAGCATGGCTTTATCAGGGGAGATCATGTCTGACAAGTTTCAGTTTTTTGAGGAGTTGACTAAGATGTGTCGATGAGGGCAGTGCAGTGGATGAAGTTTATATATGGACTTGGTGGAAATGCTCAGCCACTTAGGCAGCCTCTGCAGAGACAGAAGCTGTGCCAATCTTTCATCTGCACTGTAGTATATGACAGCTGTAGTCAGTGTGTCATTCTCGTATTAAACACTGCTCCCCATAATCCCAAATCTTCACTGTCTCTTCCCATTCATTCCTAAAACCCTACCCCTAATTGCCCATTGATGATTGTCTTGCTGTGCCATTGGGGAGGGGAGGGGCAGTTGAGACATTGTTGTGGGTCTGATGTCACGTGGAGACCTCACCAGGTAAGGATGGCAGATTTCCTTCCCTGAAGGACATTAATGAAACAGATGAAGTTTGTGAAATTATGCACTTTAGCTGCTGCCATTGTTAATCTCATTTAAAAGCAGCAGCTGTGCTGGGATTCAAGCCTATGCCCCCAGACTATCAGTTTGGGCTCCTGGATCACTAGCGCAGAGACGTTGCCAATACACCACCAGTTATTCTCAAATCAGTGCCCCTGCCAACACTGACAACCCCAGGGAGGTGATTACTCTAGAAATGTATGAAGGAAGCTCTCATGCTTTGAAATGGAGATGAACAAGCTTTACCGTCTGAGTTGGGTCCATCATGGCCAGTACAAACTTGGTGGCCTGAGTGCTGCAGGAACGAACAGTCTCAGTGCGGCCCTCTCTGAACAGCCGGGTCATGGAGGCTTCATACGTCAGACAGAAGGAGCCTTTGTCCTGGTGACACAACATACAAATGGCTTTAGGAAGCCGCGAGGGCATGCAGAGGGTGATTTAAATCCACCAAGCATCAAAGCTATTGACCAGCTGCATAGTTTACAGGGCCTCATCATTGTCAATGCTCACCTTTCTACTGGGCCAATCTACTCTCAACTTATTTCCCTGCATTTCTTTCAAACATCTCCTCACGTTCCAACTAAGTGGGTTCATCTTTCCCTCTATTAGAGAAGATCATTGATTTACTCCCCTCCACACACATAGCTTCTTTTACAAGTAAGGTTTCAGTGGTTCCCTGTTCTTTTTTAACAAATTTTGTCAGCATGCTTTCAGTGTGGAATCGCTAATTTCAATCTGGTTGACTCTCAAAGAAGTTGACCCTCTTTGTGCGGGTCTTGTTACAATGGTCTGCCCACAAGCCCCAATAGTGGTCTAACTCTAATCCAATAAAAACTCAACCACACTCTCCTTTACACCCGAGGCTCCTCAGCTGAAAGCCCACAATTATACTGTCATATTCACCAGCGTCTTTTCTCTCTCCTTTTCAATGTCTCAGTAGCCCTGCATCTCTCAGTTCATCATTACTCAGTACAAACATGTAGGTTAGCAGGAAGCCATTCTCCCCTCCAGCCCTGCTCCGCCATTCAGTCAGACATGGCTGATCTGATCACTCCACATTCCTGCACAGTCCTGATAACCTCTGACTTATATGGTCATCAAAAATCAATCTATCTCTGCCTTAAAAAAACAGATGTATAGATTCTGTGTCCACCATTTTTTGAGTAAGGGAATTCCAAAGGCACTCAGCCCTCTGAGAGGAATAAATTCTCCTCCTTGTCGGTTTTAATTGGTGCCCCCTTGTTTTGAATCAGTACCTCACTAGTCCTGGATTCTCCATTATGATCTCTCTGACTTGGTCGAACCCCTTCAGCATCTTATATGTTTTAATTAAGTCACCTCTGATCCTTCTAAGCTCCAGAGGATACAGACCAAGTCTGTCTGGCCTTTCCCAATTACACAATCCTCCCATTCCAGGAATTAGGCTGGGAAAAATATTTCCATCCATCCTTAAATTAGAAGGATCAACGTTGTAGACTGTGCTGCAGATGTGGTTCAGTCGTTTCTGTCACTGTGTCTGTCAGTCATTTAGACAGAGGCTAAGGAGGATTGATGAAAACAGACTGTACCCAGTAATGTGCCAGCTGCAGTGCCATCTGTACAAAGGCATCGGGGCTGATTCTGCACCGTTTGATGAGGCCTTTGCCAAAGTCATCGAAAGGGAAGGAGTGGAAGTCCACATCGTCAGCCAGTTGCTGCGCCACACTCAGAGACTGCGTGATCACTTCCTGACACTGGGGGAATGGGAGAAAACAGTCAGCCAGAAATTCATCAAAATTGGACAGAGGCTGTCCACAACAAACAACACTGTATCATCAGGGACAGAGACACACAACATCTGCAGCCTCACATGGTCTCTGTGAAAAGAGAAACAGAGTGAACATTTCGAATCCATCCTCACCCTGCACTCCCTCTGCCTCCTGTCCCATCCTCACCTTCCAGGATGTACATTGGGACCAGCTCACTCAGACTGAAAAGCACCATTCACCAGCATGGAAATTGTGGAGCTCAGGGTTGTTTTATTATGTACTAGCTAGATTGATAGAGAATTGGCTAGGCAACAGGAGACAGAGAGTTGTAGTGGAAAGGAGTTTCTCAAAATGGAGAACTGTGACCAGTGGTGTTCCACAGGGATCCGTGTTGGGACCACTGTTGTTTGTGATATACATAAATGATCTGGAGGAAGGTATAGATGGTCTGATTAGCAAGTTCGCAGATGACACTAAGATTGGTGGAGTAGCAGATAGTGAAGGGGACTGTCGGAGAATGCAGCAGAATATAGATAGATTGGAGAGTTGGGCGGAGGAATGGCATTTGGAGTTCAACCCAGGCAAATGCGAGGTGATGCATTTTGGAAGACCCAATTCAAGAGCGAACTATATGGTAAATGGAAAAGCCCTGGGAAAAACTGATGCACAGAGAGATCTGGGTGTTCAGGTCCATTGTATCCTGAAGGTGGCAACGCAGGTCAATAGAGTGGTCAAGAAGGCATATGGCATGCTTTCATTCATCGGACGGGGTATTGAGTACAAGAGTTGGCAGGTCATGTTACAGTTGTATAGGACTTTGGTTCAACCACATTTGGAATACTGCCTACAGTTCTGGTTGCCCCATTACCAAAAGGATGTGGATGCTTTGGGGAGGGTGCAGAGGAGGTTCACTAGGATGTCGCCTGGTATGGAGGGCTCTAGCTATGAAGAGAGGTTGAGTAGATTAGGATTATTTACCTTAGAAAGACAGAGGTTGAGGGGGGACCTGATTGAGGTCTACAAAATCATGAGAGGTATAGACAGGGTGGATAGCAAGAAGCTTTTTCCCAGAGTGGGGGACTCAATTACTAGGGGTCACGATTTCAAGGCGAGGGGGAAAAATTTAAGGGAGATATGCGTGGAAAGTTCTTTACGCAGGGGGTGGTGGGTGCCTGGAACACGTTGCCAGCGGAGGTGGTACAGGCGGGCACGATAGCATCAAAATTTAAGATGTATCTAGACAGATACATGAATGGGCAGGGAGCAGAGGGATACAGATCCTTGGAAAATAGGCGACAGGTTTAGATAGAGGATCTGGATCAGTGCAGGCTTGGAGGGCCGAAGGGCCTGTTCCTGTGCTGTAATTTTCTTTGTTCTTTGTTGTTGTGAGCAGTGGGAACCGGGATGGGCGACTGGTCTGACTGCACCCTGTAAGGCTGTGACACGACTCAATCAGGACCACAGGCTGGCTGGTCATAGTGACTGCCAACCCCCACTCAGGGAGACCGCAGGCCAGGCCTGGGAGCAGGAGGTCAGTGCTGCAGGTTTACTACTTTAATCTTCAAGGCCAGCCACAAACAGGGAACTCACCGGCTCACTGATCTCCCACTGCAGGCGCTGGGGCAGTGGAATCTGCCCATTAGCTTCCCCCTTACAATTCCCCTCCTCCGTGTATCCCAGCTGGAACTGGTCAGTGGCCAGGATCGACTGCAGAAGACAGAAAGACATCAACAGCGCAGAGACATTCATAAACTCCAACTCCCAGCGAGGTAGTGGTGGGTAACACAGAAGGTCCCCATCATTACACACCATCAGGGCTGACCTGCATGGGTTCTTTAACAGAACCCAAGGCAATAAATTCAGGTCTTATCAAGCAAACCCTCTCCTGTCAAAATACATTTTAAAAAATATACAGACAGACACTGATCCCATTATGGGAAGGATTAAGTATGAGAGGGTACCGCTTCTAGGTAATTGACAAGACCAGGAATGGTGACAGGAGGTGAACTCTCACACAAAGATTGGTTAGGGTCTGGAATGTACTGTCTGAGAATGTGGTGGAGGTAGGGTCCTTTGAGACTTACAAGAAAGAAAGAGGGATTGGATGATTTTCTGAAATGAGTAGGGTTACAGAGAGAAAATGTGTAAGTGACTCAAGGTCACTTGCTCTTGAGGGATGGGTGGGTAGGTGGGTGGGTAAGCGACACAGACATGGGAAGCTGTACCCAGTCTCCGAGCTGGGGTCCCACTGAACTCCCACATCCCGTAGAGTGCTCTGGTCCACGTCCTGATCTTGGTGCTGGTCTAGCCCAGCTCACTATCTCAATGTTGAAAGGTCTCTGTGACAAATCTCTCCCTCACTGTCAGAGCCACACAGTGAGGCAGTCTCTCTCTCTCTCTCTCTCCCCTCCCTTCTTCTTGGAGGGAGCTTTCCTGCTACAGTCTCATCCTGGTTACAGTTCCCATTCCCAGTGCATGATCTGCCATTTGAGAGAGAGATAACCCCAGTGGTTGCTATTGGGAAAGTGAGGGGTCTCCTACCTCCCAGAGGTGCCCAATGATCGGAGCATCTGCCCACGAGTGTTCAGCATTCAGACCAATCTTCCCGTTTTTAAAAATAATAAAACTTAAAGATTTATCAAACCACCTGCAAAGAGAGAGACATGGGTTTTTAGAAGCACTGACCAAACTGGTCTCCCTGTCCCACCCTCACCCCGCAACCCCTCCCAGAGGCCTTCATGCCCCATCCCACCCTCACTCTCTGCCCTCTCCCACCCCCCGGCTCAACCTACTCAATCCCTCCTCTCTGGATGAGCCTTTCTCTCCGGAGCGGTCCCAGTGATATCCTGTTACAATCCCATTTAAATGTAAGAACATCCTTCCTCAAGTATGGGAATCACAACAGTACTGAGTATTCCAGGGCCTGGCTCGTACAACATTCCTACACTCTGAGAAAACAAGGTGTAGAGCTGGACAAACACAGCAGGCCAAGCAGCATCAGAGGAGCAGGAAAGCTGATGTTTCGTCTAGACCCTTCTTCAGAAATAAAATTCCTACACTCTGACTGGTTTGTAATAAACACAACACGTCATTCCTTCCTAGTCACTGCACCTGCAAACTAACTCAATGCTTCACGTACAACCATAATGTTTTATTGTCTGTCACCACTGGAACAATATCACACTCTTGGATTCTTCCCATCACTTCCTTCATTGAACGTTGCAGAAAGGAGACGAGAAGCTGAAACTTCCCGTTGTTCACTGTTCAGGACTAGGAGGCAGGAAACAGACTGGGACACAGGAACACCACGTTATACCACTTGGGAACAGGGCGCTGATTGGTCAGGCTATCCTTGCCGTGGAGAAGAAGGAGGAACAGTTAACTGTCAATCTTCATTGCCAGAGCAGGCAGGTGGATTCTGATTGGTCAGTGTTGCCAGGGATGCAGCAGAGCTGGACTGTCTCCATGAGCCCTTTCACTTTTGTAAAGGAGGCAATGTCTGTACAAATTCCTTGTGTCTACATAAAACAGGGCAGTGTGTATTTGTGTGTGGTGCTTTGAGCACATGCACAGGCACTGCACTGTGAGCCTGGCTGATCATCGTAAGTTAGATTCCAGGCTAAGTCTCTGCATAGTCTGGATTATTCAGTAAGTGATTTCTAATCACACAATCATATCTAATGGTGGATTGACTCTCGTGAGGATTACAAATGCAAGCTGGTTGTTGCTCGGGTGAGACACAGTGCCACAATCTGTTAAGCAGACTCAATGGGCTGAAAGACCTATTTCTGAGCTGTACACCTCTGAGTGAAACTGAATGAGCCTTATGCAGCATGAGATAGAACAAGCTGATAACAAGGTTATGAATGTACATCAAGCTCTCCACCAAAGGCTGCAGCTTGTACATTGCAATCTCCAAATTGAACCCATTATCTCCCCTTTAACCAGGGTTCAGCAAACATTTTTTTTGAAGAAGGGTCCTGATCCAAAATGTCAGCTTTTCTGCTCCTCTGATGCTGCCTGGCCTGCTGTGTTCCTCCAGCTCCACACTATGTTATCTCCAGCAAGGACGTCCTGGGTGGGAGATTTGCTAGAGCTCTTCGGGAGGGTTTAAACTAGTATGGCAGGGGTGTAGGAACCAAACAACAGGCCAGTAAGTGCAGGGACAAAAGGGAGACTGAGGTATGCATAGCACAGAGTAAGAGCAGGCAGAGCAAAGTCATGGGGTTCAGAGAGACTGGAGGTCTGGAGTGCATATACTTCAATGCAAGAAGTAGAACGGGTGAGACAGATGAACTAATATCATGGATTACTGCATGGAATTATGATGTTATTGCCATTACGGAGACGTGGTTAAAGGAGGGACAGGACTGGCAGCTTAACATTTCAGGATAGGGCTGTTTTAGAAGGGACAGAAAGGGAAACAAAATGGTGGGAGAGTTAGGGATCACATCACAGCTATGTTGAGGGAAGACACATCAGAGGGATCCTGCAGTGAGGCATTATGGGTGGAACTCAGGAAAAGGAACAGTGAAATCACAATGTTGGCAGTTTTCTATAGACCTCCCAACAGCCCACGGGAGACAGAGGAGCAGATGTGTAGTCAGATACTAGAAAGGTATAAACAAAGTAGTTATGGTGGGTGACTGAAACTTTCCTCTCATTGACTGGGACTCCCTTAGAGCCAGGAGCTCGGATGGAAAGCAATTTGTTAGATGTGTCTAGGAGGGCTTTTTGAGACAGTATGTTGACAATCCAACCAGAGAGGAGGCCATACTAGACTTGGTATTAGGGAATGAGCCAGGACAGGTGAATGATGTTTCAGTAGGAGAGTATTTTGGGCTTAGTGACCATAACTCCATAAGGTTTCGTGTAGTCATGGACAAGGACAAGAGTGGCCTTTGGGTGAGGTTTAATTGGGCAAGGGCTAATTACATCCAAATTGGACAAGAACTGGGGAATGTGCATTGGGAGCAGTTATTTAAGGGCAAATCTACATCTGGCATGTGGGAGGCTCTTAAAGACCAGGTGATTAAAGTGCAGGACGTGCAGGTCCCTGTGAAACTGAAGGATAGGAATGGCAGGATCCAGGAACCATGGAAGACAAAGGGAAATTGTAAACTGAGTCAAAAGGAAAAAGGAAGCATATGATAGGTCTAGGCAGTTACAAACTGATGAAGCCATTGAGGACTAGAGAGAAATTAGGAAGGAACTTAAATGCAAAATTAGGAAGCCTACAAGGAGCCATGAAATGTCTTTAGCAAACAGGGTCAAGGAGAAAGCCAAGGATCTTTATGCATATATTAGAAGGAAGAGGGTAGCAAAGGAAAGAGTAGGCCCACGCAAGGACAAAGGAGGGAAGTTATATGTGGAGCCACAGGAAGTGATAGAGATCCTTAATAAGTACTTTGTATCAGTGTTCACTGAGGAGAAGGACATGACTGATGCTGAGGTCAGGGATGAGTGTGTGAATACTGTAGAGAACGTCAATATCTTGTAGGAGGAAGTTTTGAGTATCCTAAATTGGATTTAAGGTAGAGAAGTCCCTGGGACCAGATGGGATCTATCCCAGGTTACTGGAAAAGCAAGGGAAGAAACAGCTGGGCCATTAGCAGATATCTTCACGTCCTCTTTGTCCACAGGCGAGGTTCCAGAGAACTGGAGATTAGCCAATGTTGTTCCCTTGTTTAAGAAAGGAAGCAGGGATAATCCGGGAAATCCGGGCTGTCTGTGGGGGGGAAGCTCTTAGACAAGATACTGAGGGACAAGATATGTACACATTTGGAAGAAAATGGAGTAGTTAGCGACAGGCATGGTTTTGTATGGGGAAGATCATGTCTGACCAACCTGATCGAATTTTTTGAAGAGGTGACCAAAGAGGTTACTAAAGAAGTTACCAAAGGTAATTGATGAGGAAAGAGCTGTGGACGTAGTTTATATGGACTTTAGTAAGGCATTTGATAAAGTCTCACATGGCAGATTAGTACAAAAACTAAAAATCACATGGGAAATTCAGGGTGGGCTGGCTCGATGGATACAAAACTGGCTTGGTCCTAGAAGACAGAGGGTAGTGGTGGAAGGATGTTTTTCAGAATGGAGACCGGTAACTAGTGGTGTTCCATAGGGATCAGTCTTAGATCCTCTGCTGTTTGTAGTATATATAAATGATCTGGAGGAAAAATGTAAGTGGTCTGATTAGTAAGTTTGCAGATAACACTAAGATTGGTGGAGTTGCTGATAGTGCTGACCATTGTGAAAGGATACAACAGGATATAGATAGATTGGCGACTTGGGTACAGAAATGGCAGATGGAGTTTAATCCAGACAAATGCAAGGTGATGCATTTGAGGTTCAAGTTTATGTGTGAATTATACAGTGAATGGCAGAACCCTTAGGAACATTAACATTCAGATGGATCTGGGCATGCAGGTCCACAGTTCCCTAAAAGTGGTAACACAAGTGGCCAAGGTGATTAAGAAGGCATATGGCATGCTTGCCTTCATCGGCTGGGACATGGAGTACAAGAGTTGGCTTAACATGTTGCTGCATAAAACCCTTGTTAGGCCACATTTGGAATATTGTGTGCAGTTTCGGTCAAAGCGAAAGCTTTGGAAAGAGTACAGAGAAGTTTCACCAGGATGTTGCCCGGTTTGAGAGCAATGGCTATGAGGAATGGTTAAAAAGACTAGGACTGTTTTCACTGGAAAGACAGTGGCTGAAAGGAGACCTGATGGAGGTCTACAAAATGATGAGAGGTATAGATAGGGTGGACATTCAAAGGCCTTTTTCCCAGGGTTGAAGTTTCAATTACAAGGGGACACAGGTTCAAGGTTAGAGGGGGAAAGTTTAAGGGAGATGTGCGAGGAAAGTTTTTTTTACACAGAGTGGTAGGAGCCTAGAACACACTGCCAGAGGAGGTGGTGGAAGCGGGCACTTTGGTGACATTTAAGAGGCACCTGGATGGTTACATGAATATGGAGGGAATAGAGGGATACAGACCGAATAAGAGCAGAAGGTTTGTTTTTTAGATTAGTTAGGGCGTGATGATTGGCACAGGCTTGGAGGGCCGAAAGGCCTGTTCCTGTGCTGTACTTCTCTTTTATTCTTTTTGTTCTTTTGATGTTGTGGGCCTGAAAGATCCCCTGAAGAATCTGGCCCTATTTATCCTGTGGAACATCTGACAAATGTGATCCTGAGGTAATATCCAGACATGTAAACCTTGCTGTGGTCATATTGACCAAACCTCATCACAGGAAAGATGTGGAAGCTTGCTTAAAAGAGGATGCAGAGGAGATTTACCAGGATGCTGCCTGAACTGGAGGGCAGGTCTTATGAGGAAAGGTTGAGGGAGCAAGGGCTTTTTTCATTGGAGCGAAAAAGGATGAGAGATGACTTGATAGAGGTTTACAAGATGATGAGAGGCATAGATAGAGTGGATAGTCAGAGACTTTTTCCCAGGGCGGAAATGACTATTATGAGGGGGCATAATTTTAAGGTGATTGGAGGAAGGTATAGGGGAGATGTCAGAGGTAGGTTCTTCACAGAGTGGTGGGCGTGTGGAATGCGCTGCGGCAGTGGTAGTGGAGTCAGATACTTTAGAGACTTTTAAACGACTCTTGGATAGGCACGTGGATGATAGTATAACGTAGGGTATGCAGGGTAGATTGATCTTAGTAGGAGAAAAGGTCAGCACAACATCGTGGGCCAAAGGGCCTGTACTGTGCTGTACTGTTCTATGTTCTTAAACAGGATGATATCAAATAAAGACACGTTGTGCTCAATGGTGGTTCCACAGTTTCTAACAACAGGACCTGCCACTGCACATGGTGAACAGTCACCCTTGGAGACAAGCTGTTGGTTGGAATTGTGTCAGGGTGGTAACCAGCTGGGGGGCTATGTTCAACAGGATTCATGTTTTGTGCTTCACTGCGCTCACATAAATACAGGCTGCCCACAGGTATTTGGTGATGTTCTCCTTACATCCCGTTCTATGACTGGCTATGTACAATAGCCCAATCCAATTGCAGCCAGTTCAAAAGGGATTTCCTCATACTCCGAGAGATTCTTTCACACTCACTAAAACTACACAAGACCTTGAGAGTGACAGGCTGTTCACGTGCTTCTTTACTAACAAAGCCTCAGATAATCCATTGAATAGAGTCTTATAGGGCTCTCAGCAATGTGGGTTCTGGTGAGGTTTGGGGCAGAACAGTTTGAGACTGGTGAGGTGAGATCCTTATGATGCAGTGGCAAGATGCCAATGAAGGGGGAACTAAAGCTTGTTAAAGACCTTGTTAACATCACAACTCACCCTATTAATAGTCATCTTCCTCTCTTACCACACAAGCTAGAGATTGAGAAATGGAGATCAGAGCAGAACTGGCTCCCAGCTTTGCTCAGTACCACTTCCTGTTGGACATTGGGCACTACCTGGGCACACTCCAAGGGCACTGACCACATGCACCCCATCTCCATGGACATTGGCTTCTGTCATATGCCAGCCTCTATGAACCTTCATGGTACATCTCCAATCACTTACAGGACGCTCCTGCTCTTCGATATTACACCTCAGGCTGCCCCAGTAACCCCCACTGTAACGCTGCAGCAAGGACACTGTGCGCTCAGGGATATACCCCCAGCTCATGGACTGCACCGGGCTGTATCCCCGGGCTCCTCGCTTACTGTCAAAGGACCTGTCTGGATGCTCACAGCATCTCTGCCTTGTGCTGCCATTTTACACATTGCCCCTTCAGCCAGACATACTAGCCTCACATTGTTACTATCTTGCTGTGCTGTTTAGCACAGACACAAAGGTCGAAAATTTGTCACAGTTATCAGTTAATTCAAGAGGGATAGCCTTCACTCAGGGGATCCCTGCACAGTAAGGCAAGGGCAGCCTCCGATACTGGAGCTGGGTCTGCTCGAGACGGTCAGAATCAGGTTTCTCTCCTCATAACGGGTAAGGAGCCAAACATAGGACTGCCCACCACCCGTCTTGGCTCTTCTCTGCCATATTATGGGTTGTTTCCTCCTGGAAGCAGAGAGAGGTGGGTACTAAGGGAGATGGAAGTGGGTGGCACAACTACTATTGTTGGTGGAGGTGGGGACGTGTCCCGAGTGAGTGAGCAGGCAACAGAGAAGGTAATACAGGAGTAAGCGCTGTCACAAGCTGGGGTATGTGAGGGTGAATTGGGGAGATACTGCAGACAATAATGAGAGTGGTACAGCATAAGCCTTGGTGGGAGGTGAATACACTAGCAGAGCTAGAATTCGAGTATGACGCATCAGAGAAGAGATGGTAGCACTTAGACTGGCATAGTGGAGAAGGTCATTAAACCTTTTTCCTACAGTGCTGGCCATGCCTCAGTTGACTGAGGCTGATAAAGGAAACCTCATGGTGACAAAACCCTCCAAAAACTTGACACAATTAGCACTTAGCCAAAATAAAACCACATCTGACTCAGCCCACTGACATTGGCACAATATCACTATGTTGTGTCACTTATCTGAATCTGTCTTCATTGAACTCACAAACATGGCAACTCATGCAGTTGAGTTCAAGTTCAATGTCACATGTCCACCCAAATAGATGGCATTGTCATGGAAATGCTCTCTTGACCCAGCTCTCACTAATATCTTCAATGGAAAGACCACTAACCGCCCATTCCTTCCATACATCTGATATGAGACTTCTGTGATATTTGAATCGGAATGATTTCAATATTTGAACAAATTTCTTTCCACAATTTATGATAAAGTCCACCCTGTCTCAGATTTACCTTTGAAATGAAGCAGTTAAATGAACTCACGTCTCAACGGGTTCACTGAGAAGCTGGATAATGGATTCTCTCCTACAATCTATAGGAAGCTTACATTCACCAGTCATTGAGAATCCCACAGCTTTACCCACTACAAGATCAATCTGACTGGTAAGCTGGTGAATAGGGCCCTGGCTGTCTGCTCACTGTGTATGTTTGACACTGAGATGGGACATTTCCAAACTATCCTGCATTATAATGGATACTCTGATCCAATCATCACTCAATGTGAATCGCACAAACTCAGGGATGGGCCTCTAGCCATCACTTCTGGCACTGAGTGGATCACCCTAGAAGAGGGAAGGTGTCTCAGAAATGTGACCAACAGCTGAAATTAGCTGTCTCACATTGCTGCTGCTATTATGCAGTAAATCCATGAGCGGTTTTCTGCATTATCAAGGAGCCAAATGGACATTTTCTCTACCACACAAATGACTAATATGGCATGTGAGTTTCAGTGCTGGTGTGATGGCAGGTCTGTAGGCCACACTCTCCAGAGACTGGAAGACCCTATCAAACAACATGTCTCGCTGCCCATTTCCAAGTGGACAGCACATCAATTGTGCTCAACCAGTACATGCTTGCAAATCTCAGAAATGTCTATCCACCATTTGAGGTCATTTTAGTTTCATAGAATAGAATCCCCACAATGTGAAAACAGGCCATTCAGCTCAACAGGTCCACACCGCCCCTCCAAAGAGCATCCCACACAGATCCATCCCCTACCCTTTCCCTGTAACCCTGCATTTCCCATGTCTAATCCACCTGACTTACACATCTCTGGACACTACAGGCAATTTAGCAGGGCTAACCTACCTACTGTGCACATCTTTGGACTGTGGGAAGAAACCGGAGCACCCAGAGGAAACCCACACAGACATGGGGAGAATGTGCAAACTCTGCACGGACAGTTGCCCGAGGGTGAAATCAAACCCAGGTCCCTGGTGCTGTGAGGCAGCAATGCTAACCACTGAGCCATCGTGCCATAGTGATTGGAAATCACTTACTGAATAATCCAGACCGTGCTGAGACTTAGCCTAGAATCTAAGTTACGATGATCAGCCAGGCTCACAGTGCAGTGCCTGTGCATGTGCTCGAAGCTCCATACACAAACACACTCCGCGCTGTTTTATGTAGACATAAGGAATTTGTACAGACAGTGCATCCTTTACAAAAGAGAAAGGGCTCATGGAGACAGCCCAACTCTGCCATATCCCTGGCAACACTGTGACCAATCAGAATCCACCTGCCTGCTCTGGCAATGAAGATTGACAGTTAACTGTTCTTGCTCCATCTCTATGGCAATGATGGCTTGACCAATCAGCACCCTGTTCCAATGCAGTACAAGGTGGTGTTCCTGTGTCCCAATCGGTCTCCTGCCTCCTAGTCTTGAGCAGTGAACAACGGGAAGTTTCAGCTTCTCATCTCCTTTCTGCAACGTTGATATTCTGTTACACCAAACAATTATTCTCTCTTATTATACTCCATCCACCATCTTGTTGTCCACTGCGTGTATCTTTCTGCCCCTGTAGTCATCCCTTCATACAGCACGGAAAAGGCCTTTCAGCCCATTGAGTCTTCACTGACATAAGTACCACTATAGGCGCACTAAACCCAATTTCCTGCATTTGCCCCATATCCTTGAATGTTATGATATTTGAAATACTTATCCAAATATTTTTTAAAGGTTGTAAGGTTTCTGGCCTCCACCACCTTCCCAGACAGTGCATTCCAGATTCTCACCATCTGCTGAGTGAGGAGGTTTTTCCCCCATATCCCCTCTGAATCTCCTGGCCTTTACCCTAAACTATGGCTTCTTGTGATTGACCCCTCACCTAAGGAGAACAGCTGCTCTCCATTCACCCTGTCTGTACCCCTCATGATATTATACATCTTAATCATGTCCCTCAATCTTCTCTGCTCTAAACAAAACAACCCAAGCCTATCTAATCTCTCCATGTAGCTCAATTTCTCCATCTCAGGCAACATCCTGGTGAACCTCCTCTGTACCCCTCTACTGCTATCACATCCTTCCTGTAATGAGGTGACCAGAACTGCACACAGTATTCCAGTTACAGCCTGAACAATGCTCTGTATAACTCCAACATAACCTCCTTGCTGTTATACTCTGTGCCGTGACTGATGAATGCAAACGTCCCATATGCCACCTTAACTATCCTATTCACCTGCTCTGCCAGCTTCAGGGATCTTTGAATAGTTACTCCAAGATCCCTCTGTCCCTCTAATCTACCCAGTGTCCTGCCATTCCTTAAGTACACCCTCATCTTGTTTCTTCTTCCAAAGTGCATCACCTCGCACTTATCAGGGTTAAATACCATTTGCCACTGCTCCACCATCTGACCAACCCAACAATACCTTCCTGTAACCTACAACCATCTTCTTCGCTATTAACCACTCTCCCAATCTTTGTATTGTTTGAAAATTTTCTTAATATTCCTCCCATCTTTTCATCTATATCATTTATGTATATAATAAACAATAAGGGTCCTACTACTGGTCCTTGTGGTACACTACTGGACACCAACCTCCAGTCACTCAAACAGCCTTCCACCACTATCCTTTGTGTCCACTTACTAAGCCAGTTTCTGATCCCTCTTGCCAAGTTTCCCTCAATTCATATGTTTTAACCTTCTCAATCAGTCTTCCATGTGGGACTAGTGGGACTCCTCTTTTCACCTAGTTTTACGTTGTTACCAAATGGGAATCATTACACTCAGTCCCTCTTACAAGTCACGAATATAAAAGGACAATATAGATTGGTCACAGTATGCGAGCCATTAATCAGTGTTCTGTGCATTAATAAAACCTTGGTAAACTACTATCTCCAACTCAATGAGCTTCTCTTAGTTAACAACTCTTGGTGAATCCTTTTGAAAATCCAGATATTTACTGACTCTCCTTTACCACAAGAGGTACAAATTTAAATCCTTTGGGGATTTGTCAAGCATGATTTCGCTTTCAGAAAGTCACACTTGTGAAAATGCTGTCACTTTATAAAGGTTAATTTGTCCTGGCTTTTTTTTTTTAAGAGAGCTTGTAAAGGCAGAGGCACAGAAGTGGCTATCGCAGATGGCTTAAGTCAATAATTTAGGAGGTCTTTAGGTTTTTTTTAAAACAATGGAAGGGAAGTGGCCAGTTCTCACATATCAGGCTTTCTATTTTTTTTTAAGCTGTAGTAGTCAGAAGCTGTTTGGGTCCCAGAAGAGTTGAAGCTTCAGTAAATGATGCCTAACTGCTACTTTCTCTGAAATCTTTCTTGATGTTGTTTGCTCCCGGATTGGACAACGGCATGTAAGAATTTGTGCCTGAATCTACTGTTTTGCCAAGGGGTGTGTTTATGGGATATTACTACATTGGAACAGTTAATTAGTACTAGTTACTGTATCTATTATTTGGTTAAGTTTTCCAGTAGTTAAATTATTCCAAATTCCTCTATTTTTGTTTGTATTTTAAACTATAGTGTTTAAGTAAATTGTGTTTTGCTTAACGTCAAATAGTTTGACCAGTCGCATCACATTTGGAACACGGCATTTCACATCTACCTTGAAAAAGTAAGAAGTTAGGGTCTAGGCTACCTTCTTAAAACATTTTGAGGGCGATCTGGTCTGGGTCCATAACACACTGCTTCCAGCCAATCATATTCTAATTGCCTTGATCCCACAGATGGCCTAGTCATCCTCTCAGTGACACCTGCCCTCCCACTCTCCCCCCTCATACACAGCTCCTGAAGCCTTGGCCCTAGCCCTCTCCCTGACTGACCCCCACGGCCTTCTGTGGCCCCAGGCCTAGGTTCTCACCCTGCTTGGTCACCTCCAACTCCATTCCAGTCACTGACCTGTCGTAGCACTTGCCGTGAAGGAGAGACTTGGCGTAACTATCGAGGGATGTCATGGGATCCTCCTTCCTGAATCCCTGCTCGGTGTCATCCAGTGTCACAAAGAAAGCAGCTTTCTCGATGGTGTCCAATGACACCTTGTTCTTGCCCTGGCTGAAGAATGACCTACGTGCTTTAGCCCAGGGGACCCTGGATCATAAGAATCATAAGAAATAGGAGCAGGATTAGGCCATTAGACTCCACCATTCAATAAGATCACAGCTGATCTTTTCATTGGTTCAGCTCCACTTACTCGCCCGCTCACTGTAACCCTTAATTCCTTTACTGTTCAAAAATCTATCTTTCTTAAGAACATTTAATGAGGTAGCCTCAACTGCTTCACAGGGTGCAGGGAACATGAGGTGTGACACAGTTACCAAGGGAGACACACAAAGCCCAGAGAGTACCAGTGAGGGGACACTCCTCACAGCCAGAGTCAGTTTTACTGAGACTCCCGTCACATGAGCATTTGTTGCAAATATCTAATTGCCTCCTCGGCTGGCTATTGCAGGAAGCTGTGGGTAGATATGATGTTGTGGCACTGGGCACTGCCTCGGGGGCCACATGTTCAAAGTCCAGCTGCAACCGGTGCTAGTTAAATTCCGGGGGAGCTGCAAGGTCTTAGTTCCTGCTGGTCTCAGGAATGAAAAGGACATGAATTTGCATTCAAGACCTGTGGGATCCCTGGAAATCCTGAGTAACCCTGGGCTCTCTATCTCTCTCTCTCTCTCACTTTCTCACCTGTCTCCTGCAGTCAGTGCTGCCAGTTTCTCCTCCCCAGGCTGGGCTGGTGACTGGTCATCGAGGATCTTCTGCATCTGAGTTTGGATCTCACGGGGTTTGAGAAGCCTGCCATTGTGATAGAGCCAGACCTTGTAGAAACGTCCCCGGTGGTAGACGGCTATGTGTTTGCTGTCCTTCAAGTGCTGCAGAGTGTCTAAGGGGCAACATAGAGGTGTCGTGAGAGGGAGAGAGAGATACAAAGAGAGAGAGAGGGAGAGAGAGAGGGCCACGCAGAAGGACAATGAGGAACCGCGAGTTTTACTGGAGATGGAAAGTCAAAGCAGCCAGAGGGATGCTGGAAAATGAGCTCCGAGCTCTGGCTGCAATGCTGGTATTGGAACCAGCCCCAGCAGAAACGGAGACACAGACAGACACAAACTGTAGACACAGGCTGGTGTCAGAGTGACAGAGGAGTGCAGGGTGGGATGGTGACATCCAGACACAGGAGACAAGGTGCAGTCCTGGCAAGTGGGCTAGCCCGCAGTTTTCATTGGACAACCTCTTCATGTCACCTTTGTTCAGGGCATGTCCTGGCAAAATGGGATTGGCGGAGTAACTGGGAGGAGGGGGATCCACAGCTGTAGTTGGACACTCCGGGAACATGCCCCGTCCACAGGGTTCCCCACATTCCCTTTGGGAGACAGTAAGAGGGCACAGAGTGACAGCATTACAGTCACTGTGTTCCAGCTGGATCTCACACACACACACACACCCCCTCTATTGTCACAATCATTGGATCCCACCTACTGATGCTCATGAATAAAATCCTTTGCAGTGTTTTAACTACTGAATCCCCTGCACTATCACAGACACACCGCAACACTGCATCCCTCACATTGGAGTTATAAACATTATCTAAGCACTGCATTCCTCACAGTGTTCCTTAGATGTGACTGTCTCACCCACTGGATCCTCACACTGTATCTCTCAAACACACACACACACACACACACACACACCCTGCACTGTCTCACCCACTGGATTCGTCACTTTTGCTCACATTGGAGTCCTATGTACTGTCTTACCACTGGATCCCTCACACTATCCCTCAGACTGGATCCCTCTGCACTGTCTTACCACTGGATCCCTCGTACCATTGCTCACACACATTAAGCTGCCCAGTTTGTTTGCATGAGCCATTATCCCTGACCTTAACATTTCTAACATGAAGCAAATGACAGCAAGCAGGACTGGGTGTGTGGGGTGTGGGTGGGACATGGGGGGGTGAGGCAGTCAGGTGATGGGGGGAAAATGGGGATGAGGGGATGGAAGTAGGAATGTGGGAGTAAGGGTGAGGGTGTCGAGGAGGAGTTCGAGGGTGAGGGCTAAGGAGGGCGTGAGGGTGAAGGGATGGAGGAGGGGGTCGAGGGTGAAGGTTGGAGAAGGGGCCAAGGAGGGTGCTGAGGGTGAGGGGATTGGCGGTGCAGGTAGAGGAGGGGGTGGCGGGTGCTAAAAAAGGTCATGAGGATGTCCAAGAGATTGCTCGGGATGTCACTGTACCTGTCTCTAACCCCGGGAGGCGGGTGGAATTGAACATACGCTCGTACTGGGAGGAACACATGGGGATTGCACTTTGACCCATGAGCTGAAAAGTAAGAGTCAAAAAAACACACAGAGTAAATAAAATAAAACTTTAATTCAAGTGGATGGTTGGAGCTGGGATAGGAGAGAGACTGGGAATGAAATGGAGATTACATACAAACCACTTAGAAAAATCAGACCAGAGAGGGAGAGGGGAGAGGGAGAGAGGGGGAGACCGAGAGAGACAGAAAGAGAGGGGCAGACAGAGAGAGATGGAGAGTGTCATACAGACAGACGCAAGGAGAAAAATGGAAAAAAGAGAGAGAGAGAGAAACATGGAAAAAGAGACAACACAAAAACAGAGAGAAACAGACAGAGACAGGCAGGGTCATGGAGAAAGAGAGAGATAGAGAGAGAGGGACAGAGACAGAAAGAGAGAAAGAAAGACAGGAGGAGAAAGAAAGACAGAGGGTGAGAGAGAGAGAGAGAAAGAAAAAGAAAGAGATAAAAAGAGAGAAACGTTGACAGAGAGACAGAAGGAGAGTCATAGAAATGCAGAGACAACAGAGAGAGTGGGGTAAACCATGTTAGAGACAGAGAGAGGGAGAAAGACAGAGAGATAGAGAGAGAGAGAGAGAGAGAGAGAGAGAGAGCGAGACAGAGACACACCATAATCCCCTCCAGAATAGTATCAAAACCCCGAGACCTAGGTCTCAACTCTGCCCTCTGCAACTGGATCCTCAGCCTCCTAACCCATAGACCACAATAGGTGAAGATGCATGACTGCACTTCTTCCATGATAAGCCTCAATACCGGAGCCTGCCCCAAAGATGTGTCCTCAGCCCTCTACAGTACTCCCTGCACACCCACGACTTTGTTGCTAAATTCTGAACGAACGCAATCTACAAGTTTGCTGACGACACCATTGTGGTAGGACAGATATCAAATAATGATGAGTCAGAATACAGAAAGGAGATAGAGGACTTGGTGTCGTGGTGCAATGATAACAACCTCACTCTCAATGTCAGCAAAACAAAAGAACTGATCATTGACTTCAGAAAGAAAGGAGAACATGTCCCCATCTACATCAACGGAGCTGAGGTGGAGAGGGCCAAGAGCATCAAGTTCCTAGAAGTGACAATAACTGACAACCTGTCCTGGATTTCCCATGTCAATGCGACGGTCAAGAAGACACAACAATGCCTCTTGTTCCTCAGGCAGCTCAGGAAGTTTGGCATGTCCATAAGGCCCCTCACCAACTTCTACAGCTGCACCATTGAAAGCACACTGTCCGGGTGCATAATGGTCTGGTATGGCAACTGCTCTGCCCAGGACTATAAGAAACTACAGAAGGTGGTGCGCACAGCCCAGACCATCACGGAAGCCAACCTTCCATCCATGGAGATAGTAGGAACTGCCAATGCTGGAGAATCTGAGATAACAAGGTGTAGAGCTGGATGAACACAGCAGGCCAAGCAGCATCAGAGGAGTAGGAAAGCTGACGTTTCCGGTCAAGACCCTTTGGACTCTACTTACATGGCTCACTGCCGCGGAAAGGCGGCCAACATCATCAAGTGCCCTCCCACCCCAGTAACACTCTCTTCCAACCTCTTCTGTCAGGCAGAAGATACAGAAGCTTGAAAACACACACCAGCAAGTTCAAGAAAAGCTCCTTCCCTGCTGAGAGTGATAAATGGACTCTCTAACGTCAAATAACGTTGATCTTGCTAATGCTTGTCTTGCTTTGCGCACCTCCTGTGCCATTGTAACCCGTATGCCTCGCTCTGTCTGAACACCCTATGTCCTCATTTGCTATGATCTGCCTGCATTGCTCGCAAAACAAAGCTTTTCACTGTACTTAGGTGCATGTGACTGCAATAAATCAAATCAAATCAAATCAGAGAGAAACTGACAGAGAGACAGAGGAAGAAAGAGAAAGTGAGATGGATAGAGTGACAGAGACAGAGGGAGAAAAGGAAGTGAGAGAGAGAGAGAGAGAGAGAAAAAAACAGGGAGAGAGACAGAAAGAGAGACGGGAGCGATTTATTCATAAACTGACAACAATAAAGTGAAACACAACCAGGTAACTGAACCAAGACAGTGACAACGATTCCTTACTGTCTGAGACACAATCTGGGGTGACGATTGTACAGAGACCTCCAATCAGATACAGGCGTCCTGACAGCCCTCTCAAACCTTCTCAAATATTGCCTCCTGCTCTATTGCCAATCCAGGCTGGTGTCAGTGAGGGTCTCTGAGGAGGTTGTGAACCTCTTATTCCCGTTGCAGTTGCTCGAGGCAATGCCCTACCACCACACTCATTCAATAAGCCTAGTCGCCCCCGCAGTGAGACACCCTTACACCTCAGTGACCCCACCTCTCCCCCAATCCCACCCCCCCACCCGTAACCACCTCAGTGAGACCCATCCCTCCCTGGTCAGTGACCTCCTCACTCCTCAGTGACCTCCCTTCCCTCCCCAGTGACTCTTTTGAGACCCCTGCCTAAGTGGACCCCAAATCCCCTCTGATCTCCCCCTCAACGAGCCCCATCCCCAACTCAGTGAACTCCCTTCCCCTTCACTGACCCCCCTCAGTGACCCCTCCCCTCAACAAGTCCCCTTCCATCCTAAGTGAGATACCCCTCCTGCTCAATAAGTTGCTGTGACCCCACCCCTCAGTGTGACCCCCTTCAGTGAGACCTCCTCAGTAAACCCCTTCTGCTCAGCAATCTTCCCCCCTCCACTTTCCCCACTCAGTGAGACGCCCCTCCCTTCAGTGACCTCCCTCCTTCCCATGAGCCTCTTACCTGTGTGGAGCCCAGCGATGCGTGTTGTGTTAAACAGCCACTCAAACTGCCAGGAGCAGAGAGGGACTGGCGCTTCCCTCAGGTAGACCTGTGTCACAGCAAGATCCCCGCAACAAGGACAAGGGATGCCGATGGTGAGGGGAGGGAGAGAGAGAAGGCTCCATTTCAAGACAGGGAGAGGGGGGAAAGGAGATAGAGGGAGAAGGACAGAACATAGAGACAGCAAATCAGCCCGGAGTCGAAATCATTGGGAGAGAGTTCAACATTGTGCAGACGGTCAGCTTTGTAACGCTGCCCAGTCTGGGTTTGTTCATCACTCATACAGGGACAGTGCAGGGGGGCAAGGTACAGGAGAGCTGGAGGGAGTTGCGGGGGGGAGGAAATGGGAACCAATTGGGTAAACAAGTGAGAGAGAGAGAGAGATAGAGAGAGATAGAGAGAGATAGAGAGAGAT
>NC_063348.1:1660252-1666705 GCF_021869965.1 Rhincodon typus
GGGGGGGGGAGGGCAAAGAGTCAGGATTGGGAGAGGGGGGAGGATTGGGAGAGAGAGGGAATTGCACAACATTCAGTTGCTCTGTGTTTGATTATTGTTAATGCTCACTGTGACTGATTGTCCAGTCTTGGGTATGGACTCAGAGAAAATTAGATAAATTGTAGACACTGCCAGTAGGCAAAGCCGAAGCATACAGCAGACATTTGAAAGCACTGTGGATTTTCAATCTGTTGCACTCCTGGAAACTAGTGTCAGCTTTGCAAAAATCTGAGATCTGAGGAATACAGCACAGGGGAAATGACAGGTACACAGTGGGAGTGAGAGGGAGAGAAAATAAGAGAGAGAGAGAGAGAGAGAGAGAGACAGAGACAGAGAGAGAGAGAGAGACAGAGAGAGAGACAGAGAGAGAGAAAAAGGGAAAGGGGGAGATCAAGAGACAGAGAACAAGAAAGGGAGGTGGAGAGGGAGAATGAGAGACAGCAAGAGAAAAAAAGAAGAGAGAGAGAGAGAGAGAGAGAGAAAATATGACAGAAAGAATGATCAGGGAGAGAGAACAAAAGACGGACAGAGAAGGGGAAAGAAAGAGGTGAGAGAAAATGAGAGAAAGAACAAAAATGGGATAGAGTGAAAATGACAGAGAAAGAAAAAAGAAGTGAGAATGAGAGGGGGCAGAGAATGGGGATAAACAGAAGTCAGACATGCAAGGAAAGGGCACGGAGAAATGAGTGAGGGGTGAGTGATTTACAGTCTGGGAGGGAGAAGGTAACAGTGAAGAGGGAAAATGAGGGTGATACTGGTGCAAGGGGTAATGTCAGGGGAGGGAGTGTGAGTGTGCGTCGTACTTAGGGAAGAGATTTAACTGGGAGGGAGTGTGGATGTATAATATGAGGGATAGGGAGGGGGCGATGAGCTGGTGGTGAGGATAAGCAAGAGAGAAAAAAAAATGAGTACATACAGGGCGAATCTCCTCACGGTCAAGTTTCCGCCGGTACAGCAACATGGCGTGAATGGTGTTCCCAGCTCGAGCTGCCTGCTTTGTGGTTGGAACAATGTACAAATAATCCTGCAAAAAAAAAACACATCATGAGTCACCGGCTACAGGCATGGTACAGACTCACACTCACACACACAGGCACTAATGCGTGCATGCGCACACATACACACACATGTAGACACTAACACACATACATAGCCATTAATACTCATACTAACAGACACACTTACTTACACTAACACACACATAGGCGTTAACATTCACAAACGCACAATTACTAATCACTCTCACACATCCATTCACACTCAATCCACTAGACAGACCACGTGGCATTCTCGGGCAAGGCAAACACCTCCTGGTGCTTGAACATCTCAATCCTGGCAAGTTACTGCGCTCTGGATCTAGAATATCTAACGGTGAAGTGCCGCCCCTACTACCTGCCAGGGGAACTTATTTCTGCTATCCTGACTGTAGTTTACATCCCATCCAACGTGGGCGTGAAGCGTGCACTTGATGAAATACACACTGCCACAAAAAGCCTTGAGACGGAGTACCCTGAAGCCTTGTTCATCGTAGGCAGTGACTTCAACCAGGCCAACCTCAAGACTGTGCTATCAAGATCCTATCAACACATCTCCTGTCCCACCAGAGGCCCAAACACCCTTGACCATTGCTACACGACCAAAGATGTCTACTGTTCCGTCCCCTGCACTCATTTTGGTAAATCAGACCATAATGTTGTGCTCCCTCTCCCTGCTTACAAGCAGAAACGAGCATGAAGATCCAGTTCAGAAAGTCATACAATGCTGGTCTGAGGTAACATATGAGGTCCTATGGACCAGTCCATATTCAAGAACTCAGCAGTCAACCTATACTAGTATGCCACTACTGTCACAGATTTAAAACAACTAACTGTCACAGACTTCTTCAGTAAGTGTGTAGAGGATTGCAAGCCAAAGAGGTTAATCCCGAGTATTCCCTAAACAGAAACCATGGATGAACTGAAAGATCCACTCCTTACTGATGTCCAGGTCTGAGACATTCAATCGGGTGACCCTGAACTATACAGGAGGTCTAGGTACGATCTTCACAAAGCCATCAGGGGCACCAAGAGGCAATATCAGACTGAACTAGAATCCCAGACTAACCACCCAAACACATATTGACTGTAGTAAGGCTTACATGATATAACTGGCCGCAAAGTCGAGTAGAATTGCTGACAATTGCTGCATCTCTCCGCTCACTTTAAATAGAAGGTCAGTGAAATGATGTCACCTGCATAGTCTCAGGTGCACCTGTACCCATAGTCACTGCCGCAGACATCTGATCTGCCTTCCTGAGAGTGCACTTATGGAAGGCGACTGGCCCGGATGGAGTCTCCAGCTGTGCGCTCGGATCATGCACAGACTAGTTGGTAGGAGACATCTTTAACCTCTCCTTACTCCAATGTGATGCTCCCACCTGCTTCAGGAAGACTACCATCAATCCAGTGCCAAAGCAAAATCAGGCAGTGTGCCTTAATGACTCTTGCTCAGTGGCTCTGACGTCCATCATTATGAAGTGCTTCAAGAGGTTAGTAACAGCACACATCAAATCCAGCCTTCCAGACTGTCTTGATCCTCTGCAATTTGCCTACCGTCTCAATAGATCCACACAGGACACCATCACCCTGGCCCTACACTTATTCCTGGAACATCTGGATAACAAAGATACCTACATCAGACTCCTACTTATTGTCTTTAGCCCCATCTTCAACACAATAATTCCAACTAAACTCATCCCCAAGCTCTGAGATCTAGGACTCTGCTCCCCTCTCTGCAACTGGATCTTCAATTTTCTGATCTGCAGATGACAATCAATCAATAAGGACAGGCATCAACACCAGCGCCCCACAAAGTTGCATACTCAGCCCCTTCTTGAGCTCCTTTTATACTCATGACTGTGTGGCCAAATTGAACTCTAACTCTATTTACAAATTTGCTGACACCACCATAGTGGGTCGGATCTCAAAACAACGACAAGACAGAGTACAGGAAAGAGATTGAGAGCTTAGCGGCATGGTGTAAAGGCAACAATCTCTTCATCAACGTCAGCAAAACAAAGGAGCTGGTCATTGAGGTTGTTGACTTGCTCGCCGAGCTGGCTTGTTTTCGTTCAGATGTTTTGTCACTGTGCTAGGTAACATCACAAGTGAGGCCACCGATGAAGTAATGTTGTTCTACCCCACTTGGAATTTATACTGTCCGGTCCGTTATGTCGAGTTATGTCATTTCCAGTTCTGTTCTGTATGGGTTTGTATATGGGGTCCAATTCTGTATGTTTGTTGATGGCATTATAGTTGAGAACCATGGTTCTAGGAATTCCCGTGCGTGTCTATGTTTGACTTGGGCTACTATGATTATGTTGTTCCAGTTAAACTGATGGCCTTTGTTATCGGAGTGTACTGATATTAGGGAAAGTTCGTCGTGTCATTTTGCTGTGAGCCGATGTTCATGTATTCTGATGGCTAGTTTCCTTCCTGTCTGTCTGATGTAATGTTTGTGGCAGTCGTTGCATGGTATTTTGTAAACTACGTTGGTTCTACATGTTGTGGGAATGGGGTTTTTAATCCTTGTGAGTGTTTGTTGTAGAGTGGCTGTGGGTTTGTGGGCTACCATGATTCCTAGTGGTCTTAGGAGTCTCGTTGTCAGTTCTGATATGTTCTTAATGTGGGGCAGTATGGCCAGTGTGTTCGAGCGTACTGTGTTGTCTTGGTGTCGTCTATTTAATAGGCACCTGCGAATGAAGTTGTGGGGATATCTGTTCATAGCTAAGATTTTGTCTAGGTGCTCTTCCTCTTTCCTGCATAGTTCTGGCATGTTGCAGTGAGTGGTGGCCCATTTAAATAGTGTCCTAACACAGCTTTGTTTGTGGACGTTGGGGTGGTTGCTGTGGAAGTTGAGGATTTGGTCAGTGTGGGTTGTTTTCCTGTATACTGAGGTTTGGAATTCCCCGTTGGTCATACATTCAACTCTGACGTCTAGAAATGGAAGATGATTATGTTTTCTTCTTCTCTCTTGAATTTAATCCCAGCGAATACATTGTTGATGAGATGGTGGGTATCTTCTATTTTGGTGCATTTAATGGTGGCAAATGTGATGTCCACGTACCGGATCCACAGTTTAGATTGAAGGAGGGGGAGGGTAGCGTGTTCTAGTCCTTGCCTCTGCGATGAGTCCTGAGATGGGTGACCCCATGGGTGTACCATTGATCTGTTTGTATACTTGACCATTAAAGACAAAGTGGGTGGTGAGGCACAGGTCTAGTGGTTTGAGTTGTTGTCATTGCTGATGGAGCTGCTGGTCTGCGTTCCTGCTTCTTCTAGTAATGTGGCCTGTGTTTCTTTGGCTAGTGGGAGGTCAATTGACGTGAATAATGCTGTGACGTCAAAGGATATCATAATTAGGTACTGCCCAGCGGAGTAGAACAACATGGCTTCAGAGGCCTCACTGATGATGTTACCTAGCACGGTGATGAAATGGCTGAACAAAAACAAGCCAGCTCAGCGAGCAATTCAACAACCTCATCCACAACCTGAACTACAAATCTTCGCAAAAACCTTAAGCTGGTCGTTGACTTCATGAAGCTAAATGGAGGGCATGCTCCTGTCTGTATCAATGGTGCTGAGGTGGGGATGTTCGAGGGCTTCAAGTAGGAGTAAATATCACCAACAATCCATCCTGGTTCATCCACTTCGAAACTATGGTCAAGAAAGTACACCAACACTACTACTTCCTCAGAAGGTTAAGGAGATTTGGCACATCCTGTTGGACAATAACCTGGTGTTGTGTGATTTCTGACCTTGTCCAACCCAGTTCAACGCCGGCACCTCTATATCATCACAAATACACACACACAAACACTCTCACTCACTAATACATACTCAGACAAATGCACAGAGACAAACACACTCTCTCACTCACTGACTAACACATACACACCTCCTCACTCATGAACACACTCTCTCACTCACACCAGCATACACACAGACTAACACACACACACACACACACACACACAGATACACAGGCACTAACACACAAATGTTCTCTCTCATACACAGACACTATCACACACACTCACTCATATTAACACACACACTCTTACTCACACTAAAGTGCGCACACACATACACTCTCATTCACACTTTTGAAGAGAAAATTGGCTTGATGGTTGAAGACAAAGGGTGGTGGTAGAGGGTTGTTTGTCAGACTGACAGGCTGTGACCAGCGGTGTGCCACAAGGATTGGAGCTGGGTCCACTGTTATTCTTCATTTGTATAAATGATTTTTGGATGAGAATTTAGGAGGAACGGTTAATAAGTTTGCGGATGACTCTAAGATTAGAGGTATAGTGGAATATGTGAAAAAGGTTATCTGGGAATACAGCGAGATCTTAATCAACTGGGCCAGTAGGCTGAGGAATGGCAGATGGAGTTTAATTTAGATACATGCAAAGTGTTACATTTTGGTGGCTGAAACCAGGGTGAGATTTACACAGTCAATGGTAGGGCCCTGTGAAGTGTTATAGGGGTACAGGTTCATAGCTTCTTGAAAGTGGAGTTACAGGTAGACAGGGTGGTGAAGAAGGCTTTTGACAAGCTTGCTTTAATCAGTCAGAGCATTGAGTATAGGAATTAGGTTGTCTTGTTGCAGCTGTACAAGACATGGTGAGACTACATTTGGAGGACTGCATGCAATTCTGGTCACCCCACTACAGAAAGGATATTATTAAACTAGAGAGAGTGCAGCAAAGTTTGATCAGGATGCTACCTGGACTGGAAGGTTTGAGTTACAAGGAGAGGCTGGATAGGCTGGGACTTTTTGTTCCTGGAGCGTAGTTGACCTTTCAGAGAACTATAAAATGAGAGGCATAGATAAGGTAGATAGTCAACAGCTTTTCCCCATAGTAGAATAATCTAAAACTGGAAGGTGTAAGTTTAAGGTGACAGGGGAGAGATACAAAAGGGTTAAGCCGGGCAACGTTTTCACACAGAGGGCAGTGAGTGTCCGGAATGGGCTGCCAGAGGTAGTGACGGAGGCGAGTACATAAGATTTGGAAAGATAGGGTTTGATTAGGAGTAGTCAGCATGGCTTCGTACGTGGGAGATCATGCCTCACAAATTTGTTCAAGTTCTTTGATGAAGCAACCAGGAAGATTGATGAGGTCTACATGGATTTCAGTGAGGCCTTTGATAAGGTTCCACATGGTCGGCTGCTCTGGAAGTTTAGATCGCATGGAATCCAGGGAGAGCTGGCAAATTGGATACACAGAGATAGTGGGAACTGCAGATGCTGGAGAATCCGAGACAACAAGGTGCAGGGCTGGATGAACACAGCAGGCCAAGCAGCATCATAGGAGCAGAGAGGCTGACGTTTCGGGCCTAGACCCTTCATCAGAAAAGCCTTTTCTGATGAAGG